>NW_015170298.1:332077-335771 GCF_001447785.1 Gekko japonicus | reverse complement strand
AGCAGGAACAAGACAAGGGAAGCCGGCTCACAGGCCGGCTTATATGCTCAGAAACCCACCACCTAAAACACACCCACTATGGTCCTATAGGCTATTTACAGTGGCCGAGAGTCCCATAGGCTCTCGGCCGCGGACCTGGCCCTCTGATAGGTGCGGGCTAGGATTCGCTGGACTATTGTTCTCAGGGAAGCGAAGCTCAGTTGTTCGGCCTGACCGCATGGCCCAACAGTCGCGCACGTGGTCATGGCGGAGTACATTACATCTTACTTCTGTGAGGAGGCATGGTGACACCTAATGATATTATTATTTTTATTATTGTAATTACTACTGTTATGTTTTCTTTATCCCCAATATGTAGTATGTGTCACCAATATGCAGATGACACCCAACTCTATCTGTTATTGGACACTGACTGGGGCATTGAAGACCATGGCTGGCTGGTTGCAACAGAGCCGTTTGAAACTCAATCCAATGAAGACGGAGGTCCTGTACCTGAGGCGGGGGGGGGAGTTGGGATGGGGATCGGGTTGTCCACCCTGGATGGTACGTTACTTGCACCAGCTCAGACGGTGAGGAGCCTAGGGGTGTTCCTGGATGCCTGACTTTCTTTGGAGGCCCAGGTCACCACAGTTGCCAGGTCTGCCTTTTTCTATCTCTGGCAGATCAGGCAATTGGTCCCCTACCTTTCACCCCTGGACTTGGCTATGGTGACCCATGTAATGGTCACTTCCAGGCTTGATTACTGTAACTTACTTTACATAGGCTTGCCCTTGAGATTGACCTAGAAACTCCAAGTAGTCTAGAATGCGGTGGTGTGCCTGCTGATGGCAGTGCATGTGCAGGCATGCATTCAGCCAGTATTGTGCCACTTGCACTGGCTGACAATTGAATGCCTTTTCATGGTGTTGGTATTAACTTTCACAGCCTTTCATGGCCTGGAACTGATATATCTGAAGGACCGCCTCTTCCCATATGTGCCCTGAAGAGCCTTGCACTCACAGGATCAACATCTGCTGGTTACCCCCGGCCCAAGGGACATCTACTTAGCCTTGACCAGGGCCAGGGCTTTTTCCACCCTGGCTCCGACCTGGCGGAATCAGCTCCCAGTGGAGATCAGGGCCCTACAGGACCTTTTATTTTTCCACAGGGCCTGCAAAATGGAGCTGTTTCGCCAGGCCTTCAGTTGAGGTAGCAGGCGTCCCTGCTCTCCATCTGGCTCCCAATCAGCTGAAAGGAGCCAATGTTTCCACCTGTGGCTCTCAGATATGAAATTCTTGCAACCCGTATGAATTTTTATTGTTAGTGTGAAGGAGGAGGAGGCGGAGGAGGAGATTGGATTTATACCCTGCCCTTCACTCGGAGTCTCAGGGTGGCTTACAAACTCCTTTCCCTTCCCCTCCCCACAACAGACAACCTGTGAGGTAGGTGGGGCTGAGAGAGCTATGAGAGAACTGCTCTTTCAAGAACAGCTCTGACAGAACTATGGCTTGCCCAAGGTCATCCAGCAGCTGTGAGTGGAGGAGTGGGGAATCAAACCCGGTTCTCCCAGATTAGAGTCCACACACTTATCCACTATACCAGCCTTGGACTCGGCTTTTGTGATCCACCCTGAGCCTGCTTCAAATTTATTTATATAGCACAACCAATGTGCACGGTGCTGCACAAATGCTAATTTTCACATTCGGGTTCTCAGGCCAGTAGAGCCATTTGAATTCTGGCACCATATGAATAGAGTGAGCAGCAAAGTTGCTTCCTGCCCAGTTGTTATCCAAGACAATGATGGTAAGGTGCTATGAAACAAGGCCTGCCCACATGGCTCCTGGTCTCAAAGACTTACTGGAGTACCCTGGGGTCCCACCATGGGGAAGCAACTTGCATACCACTACAAGTGGAGAGTAATAGAGCTTTTATGCCCTTCAGATCCCTTTGAACTCTACAGATGGGAGATTTTACTTTGGTCACTCACTCTGTGGGACCACCAAGGCTTTTATAGCTCACAAAAAGGCAACAAATGGCCCAGGGACATATTTGAAGGGAACAAGTCATTTAAACAGCTTCAGTCTGGCTTCATCATTTGGCTCCTACCCCCTTCACCCCTTTATCTTGGCGTAAAATTCAACAGCAGGTAAAGATGAAAATAAAATCCTCTTTTGGAATTGCTATCTTGTCTGTCCCACTCTACTGCTTCTTTCCTGAAGGGGTATGTAAGGGATTCAAGGGGAAGAGATAAAAACTAAATTGTTTGAGAGAAGGGATAAAGCAAAAAAAAAAAAGAGTTTCTCTCAGCTGGGATATCTGAAGGCTGTAAAATGAGATAGGATATGTGACGAGCAAATGGAGCTTGACAGGCTCATCTAAGAAAGGTACTGAAAACTTTTTGAAGATTTTGTTGTTACTTGTTACATTTAGAAGGGAGATGGTGCTTATAGAACTTCCACACAGATATAAGCCAGTGGTCAGGAGCTGAGCAGATTTGTATCAGGTGTTTGTATGTTGTGCATATTTGCATATGATCAAAAAGAACCCTAGAACAAACCAAAACAAGCCAATTTAGAGTTGGTGCTATAAAATATGTGTTTGCTAATCTACAGATAAATTCAGACCAAAAAAACCTCCCATCTGCTCTCCCTGGAATATTCATTGATATTTTCAGCTCCCATGCTTATTGGAGGTCACAGCATTCATAGGACCGGCTATATCACTGTAATGTAGGGCTACCAAGCCCCTGCTCAGAGTTGCAGCAGTGGATTTAAAAACCCCCCAGCAGTACTGAAAATGACAAAGGGTGGCTACAGAATTTCCCAAGACAGAGTTCACTGCCCTAGCAACTGTACTTCAGTGCTTGGTCTGGAGCAAAAGATTTGGGAGGTGAAATATACTGGGTTCAGACGCATATAGTGATCAGCTCATAGTTTATTGTGATTTCAGCAAGTAGAAAGAAGACTGGGAATCCCTGACCGAAGCCAAGTATTTATGCATGCAAAAGGACTTCCGGTTGATGGCGGCACGCTCACGGACTCACCTCCCGGACCTCCCGGGGGTGTCTCCATGCTCTGGTGGACGGAGGGGGTGAGCAGGCTCGTAAACCCCCCCAGGAGCCCAGGGAAGGGCACCTGGCCAAAGAGCTTTGAGGGGGTAGCCTCTTCTCTGGCCGAATGCCAGAGAATCGAGGCTCCCCCTTGCTCCAGTGGTCCGTCCAGCCGAGAGACCTGATGGTACAAGTGAAGCTAGCCGGGTCAAGCACAGGAGATCAGGCGTTTGAAATGATGAATGAAGAGGGGTCGGAAGACCAACTATGAACGTGAGTCAAATGAGAACTGATTTTTAAACGAAAAGACACTCCTTACCCAAAGCGGCGAAATGGCAGAAGCGAGTGGTGGGAGGGACGCCTCCCATGCCCATAAATCGTTGAGCGAAAGGGGAGGGAGTGGAAGAATAAACAAGAAATTGCCCAGAATTACTCATCCATTGAGCTATACAGATAAGCGCGTATTCACAGACTTTAAAATTTATTGTCAAAGCAAACAAATGAGAAAAAGATGGCGGGGAAGAGGGACAGAAACAAAGAGAAACTTTAAAAAGCGAAACCAGAGTTCCCAAAGCCGGAAACAACCAGTGAGACGATGAAGGCGATGACAGAGGTCATGCGCCCTCTGCTGGAACAGCTCAATGTTTTTAAAGAACAGATGTCTGT
>NW_015170298.1:318187-331851 GCF_001447785.1 Gekko japonicus | reverse complement strand
TCCATTTGAAGTAAGACAATGCAGAAAGAAATACAAAGAACTTGTGTTTTTCCTCCAAACAAACTCATTTGGATATAAATGGCTGTTTCCAGAATGAGTAATATTCAAGATCAAGGAGAAGAAGGTCAAGATTGACTCTGTTCTTAAAGCTCAAGAGTTTCTAAAGGAGCAGCTGGGAAGGCCAGAGGACGAGAAAAAAGAAGAGGACGATAAGTCCAGTGGAGAGCTGGAAACTGGTTCATCTGGTGAGGACTCTTTGTCTGAGCAGGGGGCATCAGCCCAGAAAAGTTCCTACAAACTGCAGAAGAGTGAGAAGAAGAAGTAAAGGCTGAAGGACTCTGAATTATGCCTTTGAGAACTTTGGTTCTAGGGGATGATGGGGGGCACTGTTATTGGGCAATTAAATGTAACTGGGGATGGTTAAAAGGGTTAAAAGACTGACACAAGAAGTACAAAGATGAAAAGTCTGAATGAAGTATAAAAAGCTAGTTGGAGATCTCCTCTCTTGGGTTTTTAGTTAGTAGTGGGTTCTTTACTTTCTCCCTTATATGTAGCTTTCCCTTTCCCTTTTTTCTGTTCTAGTTTTTGTAGTGTTTAAAAAATCAATTAAAAATCCCCTCCAGGGGCATAAAAAAACAAAAACAAAAAAAGGTTACACCCCAAACACACCCCACTCCCAACTATAGGCTATTTACATTACATTGTTATTCCACTGGTTTCCCTAGGATCCTTGTCTTCCTACTGGTCCATTCTAGGATTCTAGCCAGCATGGATCCTCAAGCTCTGTCCGAATTAAGCGTCAGCCAAAGTATTGTCTAGGCTCAATACATTACACCCCTCCCCTCACAGTTCAAACCTACTCAACAGACAAAGTATCTTAGGTATGCCGGGTTAAGCTGCACAGGCCAGGCTGGGGGGGTCGCAGAGCTGGAACTCGAGTCCAATGTTGTGGGTGTGGCATCAGTTGGTGGTGGCGGCATTTGTGTTGCCTCAGAACTGTCCTTGGCCAGTTTGGTGTAGTGGTTAAGTGTGCGGCCTCTAATCTGGGAGAACCAGGTTTGATTCCCCACTCCTCCACTTGCACCTGGCTGGATGACCTTGGGCAAGCCGTAGTTCTGATAAGAGCTGTTCTTGAAAAAGAGCCGTTTCTGTCAAGAGCTCTCTCAGCCCCACCTACCTCACAGGGTGTTTGTTGTGGGGAGGGGAAGGGAAAGGAGTTTGTAAGCCGCTCTGAGACACCTTTGGGTAGTGAAGGGCAGGGTATAAATCCAATCTCTTCTTCTCTTCTCTTCTCTTCTTGCTCCAGTGCTCCCTCTGCTAGCCCACCTGGTATGTCGCTGGGCCCAGGGCTCTACTTGCAGACTCTGGTTGCTGTGGTCAGGGCCGATCCCCCTCATTTTCTTCCGCAATCTTGGACAGTAGATCTGGCTCAGCAGGTAGGGTACGGCAGTGGAGCTGGTATATGTGCCTCCTCAGTACCTGACCATTCATGGTTGACACCTCATAAGACACTGGCCCCGTGACCTGAATAATCCTGGGGGGAATCCATATGGGACCCCTGGTGAAGTTCTGCACAAAAACGGGGTTGCCCATAAAAAATCCTCAAGGTGCCTCCTGGTGCTTTGGGGACGGGCGGCGATCCAGGGCTCGGTTGGGGTGTAGCCTATCCAATTGGGTGGTTAGGCGCTGGCCCATTAGAAGTTCCACAGAGCTGCAGCTGGTGGAGGTACTCGGGGTCACCCGATGGCTGAAAGCCGCCAGCCGGTGGTCCCAGTCTCCGTGGATGATCTGCCGGAGGGACTCCTTCGTGGTCCGCACCATCTGTTCGGCTTGGCCATTGGTGGCTGGGTGGAAGGGAGCAGATCGGATGTTTCAGATTAAGTAATGGCCCATGAACTCTTGGAACTCACTCAAAGTGAAGGCCGTTCCATTGTCTGTCACAACGGTGTCAGGCTGTGGGTGCAGAAAATCCTACAAAGGGCGTGAATTGCTGTCGTGGATGAGGTGGAGGAGACCAGTACCACTTCCAGCCATTTGGTGTACGAATCCACCAGGATGAAGAATATCTGGCCTTGGAATGGTCTCGCGAAATCCAGGTGTAGCTGGGACCATGGTTTGCGGGTAGCTTCCCACTATTGTACCGGTATTCTAGGGGGCTCTGGTCGGGTTTCCTGGCGTGTCTGGCAGCATTTTACACAGCCCTCAATTTTGTTATCCATGCCAGGCCACCAAACGTAACTTCAGGCCAGCGCCTTCATCCACATGATTCCCAGGTGCGTTTCATGTAGCGCAACTAGTACTTGCTGGCGCAACGGTGCTGGCACCACCACCCAGCTCCCCCACAGCAGGCAACCTTTGTGTGCTGACAGTTCATCTCAGCGAGAGGCGAAGGCAGTGAATTCCAGGCCCACCCAGCTGGTGGGCCACCCCCTCCCCACCCAGTCCAAGACACGGTAGAGTATTCAGTTAAAGGGTGTGTTGGCCAGTTTCGTCTAGAAGTTTGGCATTCTCACACTGTACAAGAGCACTTAATGTAGCCTACTTTGTTCATACAACTTAGATACGGAGTTGGCTTCTTGCTGCCTTTTTTCTTTCCTGTTTTACACAGGTGTACTGTGTAAAGTTTCATTTGCCATCATCACTTGGATTATAATCACTTGCCATAATCACATGGAAGTATCATATAACCTATAGAGATCCATGGAATAGTACTGAAGATGCCTTAATCTGTTGAAAACACAGTGATATCATAATATTTAAACCATAATCCTATACAAAGTTACTCCACTTTAAGCCCACTGAAAAGGATGGGTTTAGACTGGAGTAACTTTGCCTAGAATTGCACTACACTGTACTAAATGGTAAAATTGTGGATAGTTAGTTATTGGAGCACCATCTACTGGTACAGAACTATGCACTTATTTGTTTATGCCCTTTTAAAAGAACAGTAATAATAATGTGCATGAACAACAACAAAAATGGAATATATTCAAGTCTGTAAAATGTTGCTGGTTCTAACTTTGCAGGTGGAAAAGAAAGAAGAGGCAGAGAAGTAGAGAAGAGGCAAATATCCCTGAAAATCATCAACCAATAGAGTTAAAGAATCCATAGAGCTCCCATGAGCCATGGGACGTTATAAGCATAACAGACATACAAATTCAGTATGTTTTGGCACTCCAAAAGGGGTGGGAGGAGGAAACAAGATCATCTGGCCCAGCATGCTGATCAGGATTGGGTAGGGCTGCCAACTCCCCCGGTAGGGCGGAAATACCCTACCCCGGAGGCTCCGTTCCCCGACGCCGGGGAATCGGGGCCCGGGGGAAACCCCTCCCCGGCGTGCACGTCACCGGAAGTGACGTTGCACGCTGGGGGCGGGGCCACACCATTTGAGGGGAAAACAAAGAATTTTCCCCTCAAATGGCGTGGCCCCGCCCCAGCGTGCGACGTCACTTCCGGTGACGCTCCGCGCGTGCGCACGTCTTGGATCAGCTCCCGGAGAAGCAGGACGCTCCCCCGACGACAGGCTTTTTGGATTTGGCAACCCTAGGATTGGGCTCTTGTGGCATTTTTAAATGGCTGAGTTCAGCTCTAAAATGGAGTCTGTGTGAACAGGTGAAACCTGGGGACACTGTAACATCTAGTCTGACCCTGACAGTCTTATTCCAGAGAGCACATTGTAGAAAGTAAAGTGTTTCAGCAGGCTTGGCTGCATTCATTCTAATTCTGAATATTAGGGTTGCCAGTCCACTACCGCCAGGCCCCAGCCCCCCTGCTGCCAATCAGCTGGCTGGTGGGGTGACTTAGAATGCTTCAAGGGTTCAGCTACAGCAAACAAAATTGGTATCAAAAGAAATATATTTATAGTGCACACAAAAATATAATTAAAAACATAGGGCCTGAATATCAGCCTACATTGAGTCATCAAGAATAAGCTTAACATAAGCTGCTATAATTTCCTATACAAAGCTGATGATAAATATAAAATGACCAACACAAGACCATATGCATTTCAGCCTCAATGGCCAATAGTATAAAAAAAGGTAAACCTTGCTAGGTTATGGTCACCCACATGAAATAATTCACTTTCAATCCACTTTCAATCCACTTTCCAACTGGATTTTGCCAGTTCACACAGTAAAAATCTAGTTGGAAAGTGCACTGACAGTGAATTTAAAGTGGATTATTTTGCATGTGTGACCGCAGCTTTAGTGTGTGTCTGTGTGTGGCTGTGTGTGTGTACACACATCCCTTATAAATAAAAGCCGAATGGTGGTGGCACTTCTCTAGAACATTCCACACGCTCCAAAATCAGTTCACTCTCTGATCTGTCATTCAGAGTGTCTCCCTATCCACTGGCTGCTTTGCCTGAGTCCTCCCTCCAACATTCTAAACATTTTGCTAATCCTCTCCCCCCCATAGCCCATCAGAACACGGAGGATGTTTGCATATGCAGCCTCATTGGCCTCTGCCTCTGAACACAGAGGCCGTTTGCATATGCGACTTGATTGGCTTTTGCCTCTAACATTCTAAACAGTTTTGCTGTTCTGAGGTAAAATGTGTCCAATCTCCAGGTACGGGCTGGAGATCACTCAGAATTACAACTGCTTTCCAGATGGCAGAGATCAGTTCCCCTGGAGAAAATGGTGGGCTCTGTATCCTTATATGCTGCTGAGGTGGCCCCCGTATGACAGCCAATGTGACCTAGCAGTCAGGGGTTCAGAGCACGGGAGAGGCTGCAGGTGTGTGGGGGGTGGAAAGCTGAAGAGTGAGGGGAAAATAAAGGTAGATTGATGATTGCCTGGGAAGAAGATAGGGTTGCCAACTCCAGGTGGGAAATTCCCGGAGATGTGAGGGATGGAGCCTGGAGAGGTGAGGTTTCAGGAGGCGTGGGACCTCGGACAGGTACAAAGCCATAGACTCCACCCTCCAAACCAACTATTCCCTTCTGGGGAACCATTGCCAATCTCCAGGTGAGGGCTGGAGATCACTCAAAATTACAACAGTTCTTTAGGTAGTAGAGATCAGTTCCTCTGGAGAAAATGGTGGAATCAGTGTCATTATACCCTGCTGAGGTCGCCACAGAAAATTGACAGTGAGTGTCCAAGGCCAGGGCACCCGCCCAGAGCCTCTTTCTAGAGGCCGTTGTATTTATTTCCACAACGGGCCTTTTTCCTAGTGTGTGTGTGTGTGTGTGTGTATAATATAGTACATAGCATAGTTTTTTGAAACACGTCTGAAAACAAACAATATAAATCAATCCTGAGCAGGTGATGTTATCTGAAAATACAAAAGGCAGGAAAAAGGGGGGAAAGCCAAATTGTTAAAATAGAAATAAGCATTATTAATGCTGTATTGAATTTTTTTCTGGAAAATTGGGGGGGGGGACTTAAAAACCATTTCTACCTCATATACTGTGTGGTTTGATGTTAGCTTACAAAGCAAGCCGTGGGTCCTTTCACATGGTAACTATACTCACACTTGGTGGGGGGAACTTACCAGGAGAGAGAGGAAGGCCCAGGTGACGTGACTACATCACTTCCAATGCGTACAGGAAGTGACGTCCAACCAATGTTCTGGTATTTGGGCAAAAATTTTATGGTAGAAGCCATTTTTATCAAAGAGTTTTCCCCTAAATACCAGAGCATTGCCACAATGTCACAGTGTGATGGTGTCACTTCCTGTGCACGCCAGAAGTTATGTCACCACATCGCCTGACCTTCCTCTCTCTCCTGGTAAGTCCCTCCATCCTCCACTGACCCTAGTGAATACGTGTGTGTTATTCAGTATGTTGAGTGTCTTTTAATTTATAATTTCTGCATTTTAATCTGTGCTTTTACTATGCTAATTGGACCGCTACAATTTGTGTCTTTACAACATGATTGCTGCATTGTTAGTTGCCTTACATCTAAGGAGATGAGGCAGGATAGAGACATTTTAAATCAGACAATCAATTCATCAACAGATTCTGCATAGGATTGCAATGAACACAGAATGAAAGAACGCTGACAAACCCGTTCATTGTAGAGATAGGCACACCTAATACCATTGGTTTCAATAAGCCATGGTGCACCTAACTATGCCTAAAATTAGACTGTAGAGGTGCTAAGGAAGGGAAAGCACAGCAATTCAGGACTGATGTTTGTTAATATGTTCTAAAATTTTACATTCTTCACATGCAGACAATGGCTCCTTTCAATACAATTCTCTGTGTACTTTTTGTTGCAGAGGCATTCACAGCAGTAATAGAGTATCAACACAGCAGTTTTCCTCACACATACCTTTCCTCAGCCCTCACAGCAACCAACACCATTGCATCCCACGTGTAAGCTTTCAGGGGCTTTTTATTTAAAAAAAAATCAGCAATTGCTAGATTGCTGTAATGCAATACTTCTGACAGTATGTTTCCATAATCTATTAGTTCCTCTGAATCCCGATTTTACATTTTTTTAAAAAAAAAGTTACCCCCTAGGCTGTTGTTGCAAAGCTAGCCCCTTATACCTGTGCAAGGAAAGGGGCTATAGGATTTTTAAATGAAAGTTGGGAATTCAGTTGAATGACTAGAGTGTGTTATAGCAATCTCCCAACTGCAGATTCAACCCCTCCCCTTCTCTTTGGTGGCCCAGAGAAAATAGCAGTCATGGAGGAATGGGTTAAGGAAAATGATGCCAATGTGGACAGGACCTTTAAAAATTCACACCTTCCCATCACACCTTGGCTGTCATCTTTCCAAAAAAATCATACCAACTCAGGTTTGGGGAAAGACCACAGCAAAGCATGGGAAAACCAGGAATGTGGATTACTAGGGGACAACATTGGATGGGTGTTTTAAAAAACAGCAATCTTGTTTAAATGCTGAAGTAGAGCAATGCCTCCATGTATAAGTAATTCATAAAAATGCTTGATTTGTATTTGCTATGGAAGGGCAGCTTATAAATTCTCAGGGCTTTTTTTGTAGAAAAAGCCCAGCAGGAACTCATTAGCATAATCGGCCACACCCAACAGCAGAAATGAATTAGCATATTAGACCACACCCCCATGCCTTCATTTGGCTTGCCTGGGCCAGGGAAGGCATGGGGAGGCATTTAAATTCCTCCCCGATTCTTCCAGGCCCCCCCGGCCCCCCCGCCTCGGAGTCACTGGGGGGGTCGCTCTCCAGGCCTTCCCTCTGTAGCCATGCACACAGAGGTTGTGGCTGTAGTGGGCGTGGCCAACTCTGAAGCCAGCCGGAACTCCGTTCCTGTGCGTTCCTGCCCCAAAATAGCCCTGTAAATACTTTAAATAAAGACATTTTACATAAACGAATATTTATATCGTGTATTTCCCCTAAATGCTGAAAGTGCATTACTTGTGCTCTAGTAATCTTTACAACAAGGTAGAATATAACTATTATCTCATATTACAGATGGGGGAACGAAGCCAATGGGATAGGATGTAGAGACAACTGTTTTTAAAGCATAAAGAAAAGCCTGTTCCCTTAGTGCTGCTGCGGCACTAACCTGGATCCCTCATCAATTAATGAGGGGAGAGTAGTTTCCTAATTGCAGCTACTGCCCTGGCCTCAGTGAATTCAAAGGAGATGGGAAACAACCCTGCTATAGCTCATTTCACATACAGAAGAAATTTAAAATGCCTACTTTCTTGTCTAAAAGCTAGAAAAATATATAAATATGTATAGCACAATGCCTTCACTCAAAGACCAAATTCCTTTGGTTGACTTTGGCGTATAATGGGGTCTCTCATACACGGAGTCTGAGGGAGAAAGTAACTGAAAGAATGTGTCCTACCACTGCAGATTTGATCTACCTGAAACTTCCATAGAACCTGTGCACAAATGAAGCATGATCCTTTCTATTTGGCACCTTGAGGGAAAGCCCACATTACATCATTGTGCATATGAAGACCAGTGCCATGGAGAGAACATATTTTGCAGGGAGAGAGAGAGAATATTATTTGTTCAAAGACAGCTCCAAGGCCCTACTTAATAAAGAAATGTTCTTGTGTACAATTAATTCACATCTGCTCTCAGGTCCAATGATATCCTTTATATTACCTGGGAAGGACTTTAGACTTTATATCATGCAAGTTTTATCCAAGTATGGAGGACTTTTCGTGCCTTTCTTGGGAGTTAATCATTGCTTCTCTCATGTAGGGTTCTGGTGCTGTTGTCCTGAAGTGCACTTTCTCCGTTTCCTACCCCTCCTACATGCAGCATTTAGGTCTTATATTATAAACTCCCTGCCACTCTCACAAGAAATACTCAATGACATACTTTTATTTTTTATTTATTTATTTTATTTACATTAGACTTGATATCCTGCTCTTGTCCCATGGCTAGGGTCTCAGAGCGGCTTACAGGGTTTCTGGTGCTAATCACCTGTGTTCCTAGCTAGGGCCACAATGTATGAAGGGGGGGTGGGACAACCTACCGGCACCCCCTCTGTGGTGGCTATTGCTGTTTCTCCGTTGGCTCGGCATGGTCGGGTCTCCTGGTCCAGCGGGTTGTTCTTTCTCTGGCGTTCTCTGGCGTCTCCGGCATTCAGTGGTGGCGATCTCCTCCTTAGACGCGCAGCTCCGCCTACTTTCCGGCCCAGCCACGTCCTTTCCGGCTCCGCTGAGCCGGAACTCGGCATCTGTGCACGCCCCTTTCTTCTCTCTTCACGGCAGCCCTCGGTGTACTCCTTCTCCGCCGCCAGGGATCGCTCAAACGCGCACCTTGCCTTGCTCGCCGCCGCCTTGCTCGCCACACCACCAATGCCGTCCACGAAAGGATCACCGCCGCCGCCATCGTTGCCGCCATTGCCGCCGTCTCCGCTATCTCCGCCATCTTCAGCCAACCACACAGGGTGCCCCCCACCCCTCTAAGGGTGGGTACCCATTTACCTACTTGCAATTAGGTTGCTTTCGAGACCGCTGGGTAGGCGGGAGCTGGGACGAAGGTCGAGAGCTTACCTCGACCACGGTGGTACTCGAACAGCCATAGTGGCTGCTCAGGTGATGTTACAGTGCAGGCGTTTAACTGCCTGCGCCACCGCTCCCTACAGAATGAGCCAACACAAGTACATGGGGACCTTATGATGATCTCTCAAAGCCACATGAAAGAGTGGGTGCGTTCAGACGGGGCCTTTCTGCTGGCATAAACTGCACCAGTTGGAACACAGTTTGAGCATGCGCATAGGCAGCCATTCACAGAATGGCGATCTTTGCGCATGCTCAACCCCCCCCATTACATTTAAACTTTAAAGGTAAGGACTTACCTTTATAGTTTAAAGAGCACAGTAAGCCTCCCGGAGGTCCAGGACGCCTCCGAAACGCTACAGTAAGGCCCTTTTCTTTTTTTAATACAAATGGCAGGGCGAAGCTTCGCCCAAGCACATATCGCCGTCCTTAAAAAAAAATGGCGGCCGAAAATCAGACGCCTGAGGCGTCTGAACGGAAGTAGCTGTGCAACGGTGGAGAGCGATCAGACGGCGAGGTACAGCGTTTACAACCGTTGCACTCAGGATACCACCACTTGGGACCTAGTGGCAGAGTGCAATGGTGTAAAGGGCTTTACACCTGTTAGGGACAGGAGGCAGATGTTCCCCGTCTGAACGCCGGTGAGTACACCGATTGCAACCGGCACCTATACCGATGTAAAGCCCCCGTCTGAACGCACCCAGTGTGTGAGCTGTGCATGGTAACTCTACACATGCTTAGATATGTTCTCTTTACCAGTCTTAACGCATATTCTGGTGTTGGTAAAAGATTCTTTCTATACAAATCCTGAAGACACAATAACTCATTTCCTCCTTGCATGTGATCACCTTACCAGTGCCATTCAATTCAGTTCAAAGTCAGAGTCTGCCACCCTTTGGTCTGGTACATGGCACAACGGGTGCCAGCGTTTTCTCTCCCAAATCAGTAGAACGAGTTGAGATACCATTGAACCTCCTTCACAATTATTTTTTAAAGGTACTTGGGAGGATGTCAGAAAGCCAAAAAAAAAATCTGGCATTCTGTATATTTAGGAGTTTAATCTATATGTAAATTTCTACCACATCCTTAAATGAAAAATAATTCACAACAATTTATGCCTACAATTTATTGTGCAATTTTTCTATGCCGTTAACTAATACCCTCCAAGCAGCCACACAGTATTTTATAAAGAAGCTTTGATGCATTGTCTGATCGGCTGTGAAACTGAGGGCTTGTTTCTATGGGAATTAATAAACAAGGCCACAATCTGGCCTCTGCACATCAGGATTCAGTACTATCGGTGCATATTCAAAGAAGACACAGGAGGAAATGACGTCTCAAGGAGAGTCAGCTACTAGACCAGACCATTTTGAGCTTACCAAAATTGCAGCAGGGAGCTGAGAGAGAAATGAAAGGAGCAAGTTGGTTTAACATGCCTTGGTCACTCTGGATCCAGTCCTCCCAGGACCCAGACTGAGCTCAGGATATTGCTTTAACTTGCTCCTTTCTGCTCCTGTCTCCATTCTCCTGGCTGATGAGACTAAGGGTCTCTTAGGAAATTGGGCTAACATCTCTTGGTACACAGGACTTCTCTTGCCTCTTCAGCCTTGATCCCACGCCTGGTCCTCCAGGGCCCACATAATGGGATGCTATACTGGGAACAGAGAGGGCTTCTCATTACTGTGACTGCTGTCTCTGTTGCATGGTAGTGACCTAACCTGGCAATGACACTGCAGGCACAGACTGCTGGATGAAAGGGGGAGCTGCTTGCATGCATAGAAGCATCTGCACCTGTACTTCGTCCAGATGGGCAAACTGGGGGGTGATTCGTGCCCTAAAATAAAACCTTAATCTTTTTATAGGTGTTGATAATTTTATTGTATTTGGCACAGAAATCACTGGGGTACTGTGGCTTCTGCTTATGCAGGCAGCCAAACTATGGGGCTATTCCATCTTCTTTAGACCTCCACTTAAAAAAAATATCTTCTGTGGCAATATCTTCTGCGGAAGATTTACTGAAACAAAGGGGAGATTTACAAAATAACCTTATTTTGTCACAGTGGGACTCACATAAAGGAAGTTCTCAGTAGCTTGTTGGACCCAATTTTGGCAATCCTGTAAAGTTTTGCACTGGCAAGAGAAGGTAGAGTGCAAAGGAGAGGAACCCAAGGGAACTTCCATTTCTATCTTCTGGGCATTTCTACTTTGACAAAGGGAGCTTTGATTCTCGAAAGCTTATACCTCGAAAATCTTGTTGGTCTCTAAGCTGCTGCTGGTCTCCAATCTAGGTCTTCTACTGCAGACCAACATAGCCAACTTCTGAAACTATCTCCTGGGAATTGGTCATTAGCCCCCTGTTACTAATGCCTACCTAGCTTCCTGCTTCTAGAAGTCAAGGAAGATAAAGGGAAGAAGGAGCATTACCTTTCAGCAGCCCCTGACAGACCGCAAGGTGAGCAGGGTGCACCCATCAACAATTCACTTTGTGATCATCTAGCATTTATGGTTCTTAGGGAAGACTAAAATCATCAGTGAAACTCAGCAGTCTGCGCCAGCTACATAGGCACATACTCCCTCAAATAATCAGTGATCTTGCCAAACGGTTATTCTGAGGGAAGATGAGGGGAGGCTAAATTCAGTCCCTCGCTCTCCCCCCAGTCCTCCCACTCTACCTAATCTGTACTATTGTCAGTTTCTAAAAACTGCGTCTATGAGTAGCCCTGGTGGCTCGATGCTGCTATCAGAGCATGGATTGGGGCAGAAGTATTGCAAGATCTCTGCTTCACTTGTGTCAACTCTCATTGCAAAGCACAAATGCCTAAAATATTCTAAGTCATAGATTTTGTAACACCAAGTCTCCAGTATTATGGGACAGGCGGGAAAGGAAAAATTAGGAGAACAGAAAGACACAAATACCAGAGGAAGGCTGATATTTCATTGTTATTTTTCACACTTTCTCATTTTTGTAACAAACTAAATATTTGCCTCCATGCAAATAGAGAATCAGGCTTCTTGAAAAAGAAAGGCAGATATACCCAAAGACATAATAAATCATGAACACTCATGTTTAACACCCGTTTAAATCTCTTACACTAATCTGGTGATTTTGAAACAATGGCTCAGCCATTCTCAGGCCATTATCTGGATGGAAAATGTGGTTTTTAATATAGAAAAATCACATACTTAAGGTGGATTCAAGTTATAGGCCTATTACTCTGCATACAAAAGAGCTGTTCACTCTGATGTGGTTTAACTGCCATGCTTAGAGTGAAGCATAGCTGTCAGCTGAGCTCAGACTATCATTTCCAAACTACTGTTTTATTCTCCTCCGGTTTATAGGAGGACTGAAAACAATACATTACGCACCTCTTCAGAATTTCAGGAAACTTAAATACATTTCACATTTGGAACCTGCCAGCTGCCACCAGAGTTGTAATAATCTTAAAATAACCCCTAGAGGGAAAGCAATGTTAACAATGGAGGAGATATGCTAAGAATAAAACAAATTAAAAACAAATACGATCATTAAACTTACATTCCAGTTTTACACAACCAAGTCCCACTGTGCTCAATGGAACTTACACCCAAGAAGACTGAAATCTAAAAGCCAGTTCAAATGATCTTTTAGGTGCCAGGCCAAAGCATTTCTGTTTACCCAGCACGTATGCCAGCCTCCAGGTGGAACCTGGGGATCCCCAGACTACAGAGATCAGTTCCCCTGGAGAAAAACTAATGCTTTGGAGGGTGGGCTGTACAGTATTATACCTCACTGAGGTCCCTGTCCCAGGCTCCATCACCAAATCTCCAGTTTCCCAACCTGGATGTGGCAACCCTAGGATTAAGGCAGTGATATTTTAACACTATTTTATAGCATGCCTGAAAAACGTTAAATTCATTTTAAGCGGCTCTGTGATTTATGTTTTTACAAGTGGAGACCTGCAAGAAACTTGCGGAATGGTTATCCTATTCCTCACACCTTTGCTTTCTCCTGTCTCCCTCTACCTCTCTCACCCTCTTTCTGCCTTCTGCCCCCCCCCCTTTTTTCTTTTTCTCCTCCAGCTATGGCATTATACTGATCTGTAGTTCCTTCCCTCCTCCAATCCCACCCTCCCCAGGCTCCACCCCACAAATGTCCAGGAATTTCCCAACCTGGAGTTGGCAACACAATTTCCTTCCCACCCAACAGCCAACGTACCTTTATCTGCCTCTCTGTCTGCAACTTTCCATCTCCACACCCCTCCCCCACAGCCTCTACCTAGGAAAATTACAGTCTTTCTCCACAGTGGGGACCAAAGCAGCTTACATTATTCTCTCCTCCTTTTTATCTGCACAACAACCCTGAGAGGTTGGCTAGGCTGAAAGTATGTGACTGGTCCAAAATAACCCAGTCAGCTTCCACCGCAAGATGGGGATCTGAACCTGGGTCTCGCAGACCCTAATCTGAAGCTCTAACTGATGCACCGCACCGGCTTTCATAGGGTGGCTGCTGATGAACAGTAGCAAGCAGCTGGGCCTACTTGAGTCATGCAAATCAGGTGGTATCAAGTCACACAGAGGGTGCTGCCGAGGGATGCCAGCCTCCAGGTGGGACCTGGGGATCCCCTGTAATTCCTGCTCATTTCCAGACTACAGAGATAACTTCCCATGGAGAAAATGGATGCTTTGGAGGGTGAACTCTGTGACATTGTACTCCACTGAGGTCCCTGTCC
>NW_015170298.1:311058-317653 GCF_001447785.1 Gekko japonicus | reverse complement strand
TTTATTTTATTTATTTATTTATTTATTTATTTATTTATTTAACCTTCAACTTTATATCCCGCTCGAATCCTCTTTTTCACAGAGGGTCTCAGAGCGGCTTACAATTGGTGCTAATCACACGAGTTTCCCTAACTAGGGCCACAGAGTTATATGGGGTAGGGGTTACCTATCAGCACCCTTGTGGTGGTGGTTGGGATGTTTCTCAGCTTCGGCACTCGGCGCTTCACTTGGCTTTGGCATTCTGTTCGTTCCGGATAGTTCTTCCTATGGGGTGCACGACTCGCGTCTTCTGCTGGTCCCAGCCACGTCCTTCTGGCTCCGCTGCGCCAGCGTCTGACGTTATCAACGTGCCCAGTCTCAGCAGCCGTCTGGATGTTTTCCTCTCTCCTGGCCACCAGGGGTCGCCATGTCGATCGCTGTAGCTTGCTGCTGCTGTAGCTTGCTGCTGCTGCTGCCGTTTTCGCCGCCGCCATCTCACCACACCACCTCCGATTTCCGAGCCGAGCTCTCGTTCGCCGCCGTCGCCGCCGATCATCCGACGTCAGGCAGGGTGCCCCCCACCCTACTAAGGGTGGGTACCCATTTATCTACTTGCAACTAATTGCTTTTCGAACCGCTGGGGGCGGGAGCTGGGATAAAGGTCGAGAGCTCACCTCGACCGCGGTGGTACTCGAACAGCCATAGTGGCTGCCCGAGTGATGTTACTAAAGCAGGCGTTTTACTGCCTGCGCCACCACTCCCTTTATATAGATGGTCTGGCTATGTTTTTAATTCTGAGATTCATTTAACAACTTTTCTGTTTTTATTATGTTTTATCTTATAAAATGCCTTGGGCAGGTTCCCTGGAGAGGTAGCATAAAAACTTCCTAAACAAATAAACAAATAAATCTAGCCTACAGTAACCAGAGACTTTCAGCCATGTGGAGTCAGTGGTGCAGTCCAAACTCCATATGAATGAGTTTTTGGCATTCAATTACATGTTGCAGGTTTTTGAAGTCAACCCTTGACTTTGACCTTGATTCAAAGATGGAAGGTGCCAAGCATTATTCTGAGCCTTTTTTACCACTTCACAGTGCAGTGCACAGTGGAGTGCAGCATTTCCCCCTCTTCTAGTCCACAAACACATATACCAAAATTCTAACAGGAAAGAAGAAAGGAAGGTGACAAAGAATATTTCTCTTCATTTTCTGTTTCTTTTAACCATAATTTCTTCTCATCTCTCCTTATATATAAAAGAGTTTTCATGTCCCACTTTCCTCAATGTTCCACACGCTCCCACAGCCTTTGACTCCCTCAGCTGCCAATCCCCTGGCTGCATTGCCTCGTTACGTTGCCTCGGCCCCGCCCATAGAGCCAGCAGCCAGCATCTTGCCCTCAGTCTGGAGGGAGCCAGCAAAGGGGATGGACACTCCGCCGAGAGAGCAGCAACCCCTCCACGGGGGAGAAGGAGGCAGACCTAGTGAGCAGTGGCAAGCTGGGGAAGCACTCACCTTCGCTGCCCCTCACAGCCCCTCTCCCTCAGCCGCAAGGCTGATGCTTCATCAGGATGATAGCTCAGCAGGCTGCACTGCAGAGAAGGCTGCCCAGCGACTTTCAAAGGCTCCCCCACCTTTCTTCAGCAGCAGCAGCACCAGGAGGGTTTGGCCTAGAGGATACGAGCTGCGGCTCCTGGAAAGCCGGACTCTCTCCTGAGGAAGACACTTCTCTTGGCTCCTGTGTGGAACTAACTGTGACTAACTGTCCCCTCAGTGCCTGTTGGTAGGCAACCAAGCCTGCTTCTGTCAGTAAAAAAACAAAGGACTTTGAGCATAACCCCCTCCCTTGTCCACTACCAACTTGGCCCCTTTCTGTCAGAATAAACTTAAAATGTCTCTCTCTCCTTTTTGGCTCCACCATGGCTGGCTGGTTAATGAGGTGGGCTAGCGACCATCAAACCCGCTCTTCAACCCCCTGCTGTGTCGCTGACTTTCCCCTAGGGTTGCCAATCTCCAGGTGGGATCTGGAGATCTCCCACTGTTACAATTGATCTCCAAATGACAGAGCTCAGTTCCCCTGGAGAAAATGGCTGCTTTGGAAGGTAGACCCTATGGCATTATCCCCTGCTGAGTCCTTCCATCCCCCCCAATGCTGCCCTCCACAGAATCCACCCCCCAAATCTCCAGGTATTTCCCTAATCAGAGCTGGCAACTGTATTTTCTCCTCAGTGCCTGTTGCTAGGCAACCAGGTTCTGTCAGTAAAAGGCCCTTTCCACACCTATTTTGGCCTTTGGGAGAAAACTAATTGGGGAGATCACTCAGAATTACAACTGCTGTCTAGGAGGGAGGGGGAGGAGATGGAAAGCTGAAGCCAGGGGGCAGTTAACAGTAGGTTGCCAGTTGGCTGGGAGGGAGATAGGGTTGCCAACTCCAGGTTGGAAAATTCCTGCAGATTTGAGGGGTGCGGCCTGGAGACAGTGAGGTTTGAGGAGGGGTGGGACATCAGACAAGTACAATGCCATAGACTCCACCCTCCAAACCAGCCATTGCCTCCTGGGGAACCATTGTTGCCAGTCTCCAGGGGAGGGATGGAGATCATGCAGAATTACAACTGCTCTTCAGATGGCAGAAATCAGTTCCCCTGGAGAAAATGGTGGACTCTGTGTCATTATACCCTGTTGAGGTCACCACAGCAGATTGATCCTGAGTGCCCAAGGCTGGGGCACTCTCCCAGAGCCTCTTTCTAGAGCTTGTTGTATTTATTTCCACAATAGGCCTTATTCCGTGTGTGTGTGTGTGTGTGTGTGTGTGTGTGTGTGTGTGTGTGTGTGTGTAAAACAAAGTCCCATCACCATAAAATCAACGCCCAGGACAAACCACTGGACCTAGAAACACCAAATTCTGGGAGACTGCTCCTACCATGTCGTAGATGCTCACTAAGAATGGATTTTTAGAAATCCGACACCTAAGGGGGTAAAAGGGCATAAAATGTGCTTCCCCCATTGATTCCTATGTGGCTCCCAGGCTGCTGCCTCCTTGCACCCCCCACTCTCTGATTGGTCAGCTGCAGAGCTCAGTGTTCTGAGGTAAAAACAACAGTTACAGCACAGAGCTAATGACTGTTGAGGAAATCAGGAATGGCCAACCACCACCTGTGAGGTGCAGTAATGCTGCTGGCCCAGCCTCTCTGATGGCTTCCAATACACTCCCCCCACCTCCTACACCTAACAGGCAGTTGTCTGCCTGGTCAGCAGTGGTTGCAGGGTGCTTAAAGCCACGAGGGGGCCCACCCCAGCAGTAACGCCTTAGTGATCCTGCCGGTCCTGCCTCCACAGTGGCTTCTAATACTCCTCCCCCCTCCCCCTCCTACACTGGACAGGCAGCTGCCTTTCAGGTGTAGGAGAGGAAGTGGGATGCTTACAGCTGCCAGGGAGGTTTGCTCAGAAGGATTGCCTTAGCCCTGCTGCAGGTCCAGCCTCCCTGATGCCTTTAAATATAATCCCCCCCAACACCAGACTGGCTGGTGTTTTGTAGAAAACTGGTTTCTTTTATTAGATTATTTAATTTCTCACAATGTGGGTTCTAGAAAACTGGTTCATATGAACTTGCTTAATATCTGATTGCTCGGATGGTGTTTTGAATATGTAGGTATGTCCCAGTTCTAATATGTAACATAAATGAGACACATTTTTGTAAAAAAAGAAAGAAAGAAAGAAAAGGGGGGTATGCCCTCCCCCCAAATTCAATGCCCAGACCAAACCCCTCCACCAAGAAACCCGAAATAAGGGGAATGCATTCCTACCATGACGTCATCCCCCCCCCCATGAAGAGATTTCTGAGAAACATGACCCCTGATTCTTAAATGATGGCTGCTTCTTAAATGGACAGTTCTATGTGGCCTGCTCCAGAGTGAGCTCATCAAGCAGCCTGGTGATCCTAGGTCCTGAGGGTAGAACCACCAATGTGGTCTAGAGAGAGGTCCTTCAGTAGAGAGAGAAAAAAGTATGTATGTCTCACTTCATTTCTTACACTACAATCTTCTCTGTTAGAATTAATACAACAAATGTCACATTTCAGATTTCACATCATCAGTATTATAACTGAATTTATGGAACTTAAATACCACAGCAAAGCACGGGTATCAGGCTAGTCTGTTTATAAAACAAGCACACGTCTTATTAAAACCCACATGCCTAACTGCACAAAAACATAGTTCTACTGGGGGGGGGGGATCCTATCATGCAAAATGTGCCCAGCTGCTCATTAGAATAAGCTCTGCCACTTATCCATTTTCCATGGCTCCATTTCTTATTTTGCATGGGCAAAATAACGCTAAGGAAGCCTTATGAAAACTTTATACAGACGTGCACTTAAATTGGATGATTGAGAGGAATTTGAAATTAAATGAATTAGAGCTAAATGCTTCATAGACATGATTATTTTGGAGTAAGTATTGGCTCTTTCAAGGATGAAGAGCATGCAAAGTATTCCAGGTGGTGGGGGATTTTGGCAAACTGATACATGACTACACTTGCATGACCCCTGACAACTTAACTTTGCTGCCATGGCCCTTCAGTCACATTTTTGCTATCAATCTCTAGCTCAGGCCTGCGATCAATCCACTTTTTCTGCAAAACTCGTCTGGCAAGCTCTCAGTCTTAGGTAGTTTGCATAGAGAGGCTTGCAGGACACACAATTTGGACTATTTGTAGACCTATAAAGAGGCAAGTTAGCAGCAGAAGACAATGTAGGAGTCATCAAAGTCAAGGCTACAGCAGCAGAAGTACTTACAAGCCCATGAAAAATGCAACTTGCCACAAAAGAGAACTCAGAAAGAACGCCATCACACAGTGAATATTCATCAGTTATAGTACTAGATCAGGGGAGTCAAACATGAGGCCCACGGGCCAGATCAGGCCCACGGAGGGCTTCTATCAGGCCCTCAGTGTCTCCTGCTGCTTCTTCCAGTTCTGCTGCTGCATCGTAACTTGCTTTGTCAGACTTTCTCAGTAGCTCAGGAGAGATAGATAGGCAAGCTTCTGTTCCTTGCTCTGGCTGAGGCTCCTCCCCCTCCCAGGGGGAGGGAGGGAAGGAGCCAGAGCTTGCTTCCTGGCCAGGCTGCCTCAATCACACAGGGAAGAAAAGCAAGTCTTTCTTCCCCTCCATTGGCTGAGGCTCCTCCCCGAAGGGAGGGAGGGAAGGAGGGAGAGCTTGCTTTGCTTGGCTGCCTCAATCACATGTGAGAAATACAAAGCACCTTTAAGACCAACAAAGTTTTATCCAAGGTATGAGCTTTTGTGTACCTTGCTACAGTGTATGTGTTTTGTTGGGCTTGTTATACTGTGGCTCTCCTGGGTGCAACTGGGTTTCCTCCCTCTTTTCACTGTATTCATGCCCTCATGATCCAATCTTTCTCAGTAGGAAAGCCATATGAACTATTTAGATGAGGAATAACAACAAGCCAGTGAGGTAGATTAGGCTGAGTGTGTGTCCAGACCAAGTTCACCCAGCACATTTCCTTTGGGGATTTTGAACTTAGACTTCCCAGACAGTAGGCTGATATTGACCACTGAAGAAGATCAGTTTTGTAGACAAACACATAGCCCGCAGTCTGTGTCATGGTACCTTCTCATGTTCTTGACCAGCACATGAAGCAATTTATGTACAAAAGCTTACAATGCCCAGCCATTTCATGTTTTCCCATGGATCCTAGGCTCAGAACTCTGAGCATGATATTTCTGTAGTGAATGTCAATAAACCAAAAGTAGGTTTGCAGCTTACAGATACACACTTGAGCAGCATACTCAAGATTGCAAAAGCACAGAGATTTTGATGCAATAATTCAGAGCAAGAGGTGTCAGTTATCAGACTGTTAAATAAACAAAATATTGCAAGAGTGCTAATGTTTTAAGTACGTTTTTATTTTAAGTAAACAAAATCTTTAATTGTGTTTATGCCCTTTATAAAGTTTATATCTCCGCTACCTGGCATTATATTTTATGACACACATGGCCTGGCCCAACAAGGTCTCATTTATGTCAGATCCAGCCCTCATAACAAATGATGTGCTAATGTTTTAAGTACGTTTTTATTTTAAGTAAACAAAATCTTTAATTGTGTTTATGCCCTTTATAAAGTTTATATCTCCGCTACCTGGCATTATATTTTATGACACACATGGCCTGGCCCAACAAGGTCTCATTTATGTCAGATCCAGGCTTCCGGTCGTGCCAAGATGGCTAATTAGAGCACTCCCGCGTTTATCCGGGGGTGGTCGGCGGCTCTTTAGACAGTTTGGGCAGTTTACAGCCCAAAGCAACGCTCCCCAGAGAGGGGGGGTGTCCAGCAGGCAGCTGTGCCCAAGCGGGAGTAAGAGATCGGCCTGATCAAGTTTCTGAAGAAGCTTGTTTAGGCTTTGATCTCCTCCCACGAAGTGAGTGAACTAAAAGAAGCAATGCAAACCCAGTATAGACGCGTGAGATAACAAACGCTCCGCTTACCTGATTTTGACTTTAACACGATTTGAACTGAGCGGTTGAGCGGATAACGAGTAAATGAACCCAGAGACTAATTCCAGGAAAAAAACGATTTGATTTAAGGCTTTAAAAACGGGAAAAGC
>NW_015170298.1:277415-306931 GCF_001447785.1 Gekko japonicus | reverse complement strand
AGATGCAAGGCCATTATGGATTGTACCAACAGAAGTTTTGACACCATATTCAAGACAGCAAGGCAAGGAGTGGTTGCCTTATAGAGACTTAATTATGAAGCAAGGAACAGAATGGGTAATGAAAGGGCAGGATGAAATTCAATATAACTATGAATGGTTAAAATATATGCAGATTTATGATGTTTTTAAAATGGATAAGAAAAACTATGGTTTTAGAGAAGATAGAAATGAAAGAAACTGTTAGGGAAAGTGGGGGGAGGAAAATGGTTTCTAATATGTACAAAATACTGTTGAAATGGTTTACGGAGGATGAATCTGTAAAAGAACAAATGATAAAATGGGCAGTTAATATGAATAAGGAAATAACTATAGAAACATGGGAATATTTGTGGAAAAATTCTATGAAACTATCTGTATGTACTAATGTAAAAGAAAACTGTTACAAAATGATCTATAGATGGTACATTACACCTAAGAAAATAGCAAATATGAACCAGAATATGTCTAGCAAATGTTGGAAATGTAAAAAACATGAGGGCTCAAACATGATACACACTTGAGCAGCATACTCAAGATTGCAAAAGCACAGAGATTTTGATGCAATAATTCAGAGCAAGAGGTGTCAGTTATCAGACTGTTAAATAAACAAAATATTGCAAGAGTGCTAATGTTTTAAGTACGTTTTTATTTTAAGTAAACAAAATCTTTAATTGTGTTTATGCCCTTTATAAAGTTTATATCTCCGCTACCTGGCATTATATTTTATGACACACATGGCCTGGCCCAACAAGGTCTCATTTATGTCAGATCCAGCCCTCATAACAAATGAGTTCCACACCCCTGTACTAGATATTTTGAATCTGATTATCCATCCAGATTTTAATGTGTTCCAGGAACACCAGGGGATGCTAAAAGTGATTATAAGGTAAAATATAGACAATTAAAAACACTCAGAGTGATGCCTCAAGCAAGCAGACTTTGTTCTATGACTATTGGAGAAGAAGGGGGGGGGTAATCTGCCTTGAGGGGGAAATCAAGCTACGTATGGTGATCAATTCATTTATATGTAGCACACAAGTGAAACCTATTCAACAAGCCCTGAGCGGAAATGTAGTTATTTTGACATCAGTCAAAAAACTATGTCCAGTGCCTCAGAGGTAGGAAGCATAAGGGAGGGAAGAAGAACGCAGAGAAGTTATGGGTTCTCCTGAGTCTTACACCGAGATTTGTGGTACCCTGTCTTAATCAAATATACAATCAACTAAAATAAGTAATCTCTATGTGCTGAAACTATATGGCACCATAAAAATAACCTTCTTCTGGGTAAAATCGGTATGCTATCCAAGTATGAACAAGCCCTCTGGGTTAGGGGTGGGAGCCAAAAAATAGTGAGAGACAGGTACATTCTAAAAACTCTGGTTCTCTTCAGGTTTGGTTACAGCCAGTTGTTTGCATTCCCCCCCCCCAATCCTTTATACCTAAGGCGCCGTGACCTGGATTGCCCAGACTTTCCTGATCCCAGAAGCTAAGCAGGGTCTGCCCTGCTCAGTGTTTGGATGGGAGAGTGCTGAGGAATACTTGGGCTGCTATGCAGAGGTTTGTTGTTGTTGTTCAGTCGCACAGTCGAGTCCGACTCTTCGCGACCCCATGGACCAGCTCCCGCCAGGCCTTCCGGTCTTCCGCCGTCCTCTGACGTTTGCTCAATGTCATTTTCGTTGCATCGATGACACTGTCTAACCATCTCATCCTTTGCCGTCCCCGTCTTCTTTGACCTTCGATCTTTCCCAGCATCAGGGTCTTCTCCAGTGAGTGCTCCCTTCTCATTTGGTGGCCAAAGTATTTGAGCTCCAGTTTCATTATCTGGCCTTCCAGGGAACAGTCAGGGTTGATTTCTTTTAGGATTGACTGATTTGATCTTCTTGCAGTCCAAGGGACTCTCAGGAGCCTTCTCCAGCACTATAGTTCAAAAGAATCTATTCTTCGGCACTCAGCCTTCCTTATAGTCCAACTCTCGCAGCCATACATGACTACTGGGAATACCATTGCTTTGACCATGCGGACTTTTGTTGGCAGGGTGATGTCTCTACTTTTTATCATGCTGTTTAGGTTCGCCATCGCTTTCCTCCCAAGGAGCAGGCGTCCTTTAATTTCATGGCTGCTGTCACAGTCTGCGGTGATCTGGGATCCCAGGAACGTGAAGGACATGATGAGGGCTTAGAAAACAAAGGGTCACCATAAGTTAGCTGCCCAAGGCTGCTTGTGATCCGTCACCCACAGTTCAGCTTACCATGAGATTTATTCAATTTAAAGCTTTTCAGCTCCATTAAAACGGGTCCCATTTGAAAACTGCCAAACCTAAATGGAATGGGGAGGGAAACTATTTGAAACAAGTTACACATTTCAAGAGCTAAAATGGAAGGGGAAACTGGATTTGTACTGATATTTTCAGAACATTTATGAAGGTTTTAAACCCCACAGCATTCAACTTAATGGAAGATAGCAAAGAACCTGGCACTTAGAATGAATCCTAGCTGCAGAAAGAGCCTTATTAAAATGTACATTTTCTTAGTGCCTTTCGAAAACCAAGCAAGGAGTAGAGTACTATGGTTAAAAGTGTGGAGGAGGAAGATGGGTAAAACTTCCTAGTGTACCAAGAGAAAAGCTGAAATAAAAGTGAAAGTCTCATTTAGAGGGGGGGAAAGTAAATAAATAAAATGAAGGGATTTTTTTTTCTGTGCTGTTTCAGAATATTCTTCATGACACTAAACCATCCTGAGAAAAAATGCTTTTTGTAAAAAGGAGCTGTTGCATTTTTTTTGACAAATATGTTGTTTTAACAATATACATTGAACACGTTTTCATGGTGTTGAAAATGTAATCTTCTTGGGCAAATCTATTGGGGAAGGCAAGGACCTCCATCGAGGATCAGACCTTTCAATTAGATTGCAGGTATATCAAACGTGTAACAAAAATTACTGTGCTACAGAAAAAGCTCATTTTGTTCCACTGAAATGATTGCAAATGTAGGGCTAACCCATGCGGAGAGCAGAAGTACTTGGGAACAGATTCAGTAACAAAGCTGCCCTCCCCTATTTCTGGTACAACCGTTATGTTATACTTCAGTATATACAGGACTGATCACTGCAGTACAGAGCTATGTGAGGATGCATACTTTTTAAACATGAGGATGACAGTGCTATAGTCATTTTGATTTGTTCTCATGCACACCTCAGAGAGCCACAGTTTCTACAATTGTTTCCCAATTCACATATTTGAATTAAAAATGCATTCATTCTTACATCTAAAGGTCATGGCTTTTTCTTTTTCTTTTTTTGCATACACACACTTGATAAAGTAGATGCTGAGATCAGCTTCCCAATTCATTTACTGATACGTCAAAATAGGTGGCTTACCTTGTAGAAATCCATACAACTGCTGTACAGTCACTTGTGTTTGGTGTCCTATTGTTGCTCTTTGGTATCCCACACAATCTTGATGGATTTGGGGGAACAGAAAGAATGGTGTTCTAGACAAAAGAAATATCGCAGTCTAACATTTCAGCTTCTTTGAACCACCAAAAGACCTTGCAAGACAAAGCCAATGAAGGACCTAACTTAGTGTGGAAGCAGACAGTAGTTTTGACTAGAGGTGAAGGTGGTAGGACAGAATCATTGTTGTTCATAGTGTATGTTGCACTTATTCCTTCTTCTTCCATTATTAGCCTTTTACAGATAACATTATGTACACTGAAATCAATGTGCATAAAGAGGCAGTGGCACCAGCATGGTCACCCTACCAACAAATCATCACTGGTTCATGAGCACAGACACTACATGCATAAAAAGTACACGTTCATAGGCTTCACCCCCATAATCACAAATGCTGCTTTTTCAAATGTTTCTGGTCACAGGGCGGGATCCCACAAATGTACAATTTCTACATTGATAGACTGTGCCCATGCTCATGAGCTGGTGACTGTGCACAGGTAAAGGATGGGTGAACATACTGGTGCCTGCTCCCCCTCTATGAAGATTGGTTTCAGCAAGTGTAATGTCACTTGTAGTGTGCTATTGTCAGCCCTGACCTCGATAGCCAAGGATAGCCCAATCTTGTCAGATCTTGGAAGCTAAGCAGAGACAGCGCTGATTAGAATTTGGATGGGAAACCACCAAGGAATACCAGGGTCACTACACAGAGGCAGGTAATGGCAAGCCACCTCTGAACATCTCTTGCCTTGAAAACACTACAGGGTCATCCTAAGTTGGTTGTAACTTGGGATGGACATGAACCAGGAAAATGTGGCTTGTTTTGTGGTTCATGGTGCACCCATGGACTGAACATAGGCCATCACGAACAAAAATCCCATTCGTAGGAATCAAACAAGTTTGGTAAGTCCGTGATGTGGTAGCACAACTCCCCTGGCGTGCTAGAGACCCCAAACTTGCTGTACGTCTCCAGATGACTTTCGTCTACCTGCCCTCCAAGTTTGGTGAGGATTGGATTTATGCGGTCGAAATTATCGCCCCCCCCAAAGAAGGTGCCCCCACACTCCATTGTTTCCAATGGAGGGGGGAAAGGAAAAAAGCAAAGGCAGAAGCCCAGCAGTACAGAAACTGAATGAAAATCCCCAAGGATCTCTCCAGTAGAAACTGAAGGTGGGGGGCATTTTTGCCAACCCAGCAGAACTAGGTCAATGTGCTCTGAGACCACCTGAGACCCTAACCCAAACCAGCCTGCAATGACATATGTAGACATGGTAGCTCGAAGCCCTGAGATGTATGTAGATACAGTGGCTCCAAACCCTGAGAAGGAAGTGGTGGCTCAAAGCTCTGGAAAGGGAGTAGACATAGTGCCTTGAAGCCCTGAGATAGAAGTAGATGTGGTGGGTCAAAGCCGTGAGATGGAAGTAGATGTGGTAGGTCAAAGCCCTGAGATGGAAGTAGATGTGGTAGGTCAAAGCCCTGAGAAGGAAGTAGACATGGTGGCTCGAAAGCCTTGAGTACAGCCCTGACACTCAAACCCCAAAGCGTATAATGACATATGTAGATGTAGTGGCTAAAAGCCCTAAGCCCACCCCAACACTCAAACTCCAAAGCATGTAATCACATATGTAAATATGGTGGCTCCAAGTCCTAAGCCCACCCCGACACCCAAACCCCAAAACTTACAATGACGAATGTTGGAGTGGTGGCTGTAAGCCCTAAGAAGGAAGTGGATGTGGTGGATGGCTCAAAAACCTTGAGAAGGAAGTAGACACAATGGCTTGTAGCCCTAAGAAGGAAGTAGACGTGGTGGGTCAAAGTCCTGAGAAGAAAGTAGACGTGGTGGCTTGAAAGCCCTGAGTCCACTCCTGACACCCAAACCCCAAAGCCCTCACTAAGGGCTGAAATATGCAGCCAGTATACAAAAGACAGACGGAAAGGCGGGCAACCCCAGACTTTCAACAGGGGCTCCCCAAAGTACCCCAGAGCAGCAGGGAGGGTGTAATGGACATCGGTACTCAGCTAAGGCACCCATTAATTATGGCAGAAACAGAGAGGTCAGAGCACACCCAATGACAAGGGTGTTTTATTTGACTCTTCATCTGGATCCAGAGTGCACATATCCACTCATAGCCCCCCCCAATGGCTGAACCATGCAGCCAGTGCCCAAAGAACAAATGGAAAGGCAGACACCACCAGAGTTTTGACAGGGGCTCCCCAAAGTACCCCTACATCAGCTAGGAGGGTATAATAATTCTTTTCTGGAAGACAGTAGCAAGAGCAATTTTACATACGAGTATGTCAAAATTAACTATCTTAAGGCTTTGTTAGGTGTGAAAACTAGTCAAAGAAATCCAGATGTAAAGAATCATAGTTTAGGGTGTGAGAAACAAGAAAGAAATTGGGAGGCAATTATCTTTGCATATCCAAGAATGTACCAGAAAGCAGGGAAATGACTTCTGGTCAGGAAGTGAACAATGTATTCTTACATCATTAATTAGTGAATTTAGGCTGAATGGAAATTGCAAATGGCTGTTGTTGTTGTTCAGTCGCACAGTTGAGTCCGACTCTTCGCAATCCCATGGACAAGATCACGCCAGGCCCTCCTGTCTTCTGCCGTCCTCTGAAGTTTGCTCAATTTCATGTCAATCTATGACACTGTCTAACCATCTCATCCTTTGCCGTCCCCGTCTTCTTTGACCTTCAATCTTTCCCAGCATCAGGGTCTTCTCCAGGGAGTGCTCCCTTCTCATTTGGCGGCCAAAGTATTTGAGCTCCAGTTTCATTATCTGGCCTTCCAGGGAACAGTCAGTGTTGATTTCTTTTAGGATTGACTGATTTGATCTTCTTGCAGTCCAAGGGACTCTCAAGAGTCTTCTCCAGCACCATAGTTCAAAAGAATCTATTCTTCGGCGCTCAGTCTTCCTTATAGTCCAACTCTCGCAGCCATACATGACTACTGGGAATACCATTGCTTTGACCATGCGGACTTTTGTTGGCAGGGTGATGTCTCTACTTTTTATCATGCTGTTTAGGTTCGCCATCGCTTTCCTCCCAAGGAGCAGGCGTCTTTTAATTTCATGGCTGCAGTCACAGTCTGCGGTGATCTGGGATCCCAGGAACGTGAAGTCTGTCACTACTTCCACAGCTTCCCCTTCTATTTGCCAAGGAGTGATGGGGCCGGATGCCATGATCTTAGTTTTTTTGATGTTGAGCTTCAAGCCCACTTTTGCGCTCTCCTCTTTTACTCTGAGCAAGAGGCTCTTTAGATCCTTTTCACTTTCAGCCATTAGAGTGGTATCATCTGCATATCTGAGGTTGTTGATCTTTTCCCCAGCAATCTTAATTCCCGCTTGTGATTCATCCAGGCCAGCATTTCGCATGATGTACTCTGCATATATATTAAATAAGCAAGGTGACAGTATACATCCTTGTCGTACTCCTTTTCCTATGCTGAACCAATCAGTTGTTCCGTATCCGGTTCTAACTGTCGCTTCTTGGCCCTTATACAGGTTTCTCAAGAGACATGTGAGGTGGTCTGGTACTCCCATCTCTTTAAGGACCTGCCATAGTTTGTTGTGATCCACACAGTCAAAGGCTTTAGCATAGTCAATGAAGCAGAAGTAGATATTTTTCTGGTACTCTCTTGCTTTCTCCATAATCCAGCGAATGTTGGCAATATGATCTCTCGTTCCTCTACCTCTTCGAAACCCAGCTTGTACTTCTGGTAGTTCTCTATCCACGTACTGTTGAAGCCTAGCTTGTAGGATCTTGAGCATGACCTTGCTAGCGTGTGATATGAGTGCAATTGTGCGATAGTTTGAACATTCCTTGGCATTGCCCTTCTTTGGGATTGGAATGTATACTGATCTTTTCCAATCCTGTGGCCACTGTTGCGTTTTCCAAATTTGCTGGCAAATGGAGTGCAGAACTTTAACAGCATCATCTTCTAAGACTTTGAATAGCTCAGCTGGAATACCATCACCTCCACTAGCTTTGTTGTTAGTAATGCTTTCTAAGGCCCATTTAACTTCACATTCCAGGATGTCTGGCTCAAGGTCAGTGATTATACCGTCGTGTTTGTCAAGGACATTGAGGTCTTTCTTGTATAGTTCTTCTGTGTATTCTTGCCATCTTTTCCTAATCTCTTCTGCTTCTGTTAGGTCCCTACCGTTTTTGTCCTTTATCATGGCCAGCTTTGCATGGAACGCTCCCTTGATTTCTCCAATTTTCTTGAAGAGATCTCTAGTCCTTCCCATTCTATTGTTTTCTTCTATTACTTTGCACTGTTCATTCAGGAAGGCCTCCTTATCTCTCCTTGCTGTTCTCTGGAAATCTGCGTTCAGTTGGGTAAATCTTTCCTTTTCGCCTTTGCCTTTCGCTTTCCTTCTTTCCTCTGCTATTTGTAAAGCCTCATCAGAAAGCCACTTTGCTTTCTTGCATTTCTTTTTCTTTGGGATGGTGGTGATTGCTGCCTCCTGTACGATGTCACGAACCTCTGTCCATAGTTCTTCAGGCACTCTATCTATCAAATCTAGACCCTTGAATCTATTCTTCATCTCTACTGTATATTCATCAGGGATGCAATCTAGGTCAAACCTGAATGGCCCAGTGGTTTTCCCAATTTTCTTCAGTTTAAGTCTGAATTTTGCAATGAGTAGCTCATGATCTGAGCCACAGTCAGCTCCAGGTCTTGTTTTTACTGACTGGATAGAGCTTCTCCATCTTTGACTGCAAATTATATAGTCAATCTGATTTCGGTGTTGCCCATCTGGTGATGTCCATGGGTAGAGTCGCCTCTTAGGTTGTTGGAAAAGGGTGTTCGCTATGACCAGTGTGTTCTCTTGACAAAACTCTGTTAACCTTTGCCCTGCTTCATTTTGCTTTCCAAGGCCAAACTTGTCTGTTATTCCGGTTACCTTTTGACTTCCTACTTTAGCATTCCAGTCCCCTATGATGATGAGGACCTCTTTTTTTGGTATTTTATTTTATACTTTTACAATTTTGTAATTCTACAGTTCTGAGTTCCTGAGGAAGGACCAGGAGTCTGAAACACTATCAACTACCTTGGAAAAGTGTTGGAAATCTTCTCTGGACTTGACTGTTTCCCTTTATGGATTGAGGATTTTTCATTCCCATATGTTACTGTTATTGCTAAGTATATGCTTCTTTTCACTTTATTAAAAGTCTCTTTTTGTACATTTATACTTGTGGGTATTTCAGCTCACAGTTGTCATTTTATTGTTCTTCTTGACTATTTAGACTGTGTGCTGTACTGTTTGTTACTTGTTAATCATCAGCCCAATGACATCAGGGATTCTTGGGTCTGGCTGTGGCAAGGCATAGGAGTGTGCACTTTTAAGGAAGGGGGAAGAGCCTTGAATAGCCCCACCATAGCTCTGGGCCAGGAGCAAAACATGTGTGGAAAAGAAAACAACAACAACAAAACAATAGAGACACAAAAATAAAGAAAATGAGAATGCGGAAGAGCCTCAAACGAGGTCTCACACTCACCCTTCCTGTAACATCATTTCAATGTTAACCAATTAATAGACATGACATTTGTCCTTTAGTGGGTGATGAATGTGTACTATGAGGTTCACAAGGGTGGTCCATCTAACAGGGCTCCTGAGCCTTTGAAAATCTATGGCAAGCAGAAATTCAACAAATTAAGCCTTTTCTGGCTTCATAATACAATGTCAGAAGTAAAAATCACTTGTTGCACACCTGTGTGCAATACAGAAGTTAAACATTCAAACCCTCTGTCCACAATAAATATGACTCTGTTCATCCAAGCTCATATAATCTCTGCTAAGAATAAGACACTGTATTCAGATCTGCTTAGTAGTATACTTATTTCTTTATTTTATTAAAATATGTGTACCTATCTTTCCTCTTGGTTCAAGGTGGCAAATGGGTAATAATTAAAACATTTCAGATTAGAACCATTTTTTAAAAAAAAAATCAAATATCTCCCTCTGTTAAGACTCACCAAAGACACTGCCTTTGTTGAAACAGCATAGAATGGATCTGTTATGATACAAAGCATGCAGAGGCACCATGATAGGGAAAGGGGGGGGGATTACCTAGTTGCAATAAAGCAGATCCTAACTCCACTGATGTTGTAAAAAGAATAAGGAGTTGGACCTTAGAAAGATGTCTGATCCACAAGCTGTTGAAAAATGCATCTCCAGTAGCCAACTGGCTGCTGGTTCAAGATGGAAAAGGGGGCTACAACCACACAAACAGTGCCACCTATTTCACTTCTTGCAGGTTCTGAATTTTCCTCACTTACTGAGCAGGTTCATTCCTGTTTGGTTGATGAAATCTGATGGGCTTGCAGCCCAACATCTTACCACCACAGGGCAAATAGTATCTTGCTTTCAATAGATGAAACAAAGCATCTCAAAGCATTGATTCTTGAACAGACAGCTCCACTTATATCATGCCAGAGTATAGAACTGTCTAAATAAATGACTTCATTGGATCAATACTCTGAAACAGATACAGGAGTTAAAGGGAGGAGGAAGAAAGGACACTCTTTGTTAAGGCTCTTATTGTTGTTTTTGCAATTTAAACAAAGCATCTGAGATATATTTACCTTGCTCAGGAAATGAAAGAGGTCCAAACAGTTGTAAAAAAGCAATTTTGGACTCCTGCTTCATTATTATGTGAACTCCTTTCATCTTCAATAACTATAACAATCCTCATAGTGACTAATCGGTTAAAGCTTGAACTCAAGACATTCTGCAGAGCCTAGAGCACAGGCTGTTACAATTGAAACTAAAGTAGTAATGGTTACCAGTGCCAATAAAATGCCATTACCTTGTAGAGGAGGAGGAGTTCACAGTAATTTTATTACAGCCCTATAAGCTTACTCTCTATTCCAGGGAAAATATATGTGGCACACCTCCTTGAGAGACTAACAGATTGGATTGACAAGGAAGCGATTCTCTATCCAGAACAGATAGGTTTCCGCAAAGGGGCCTCAACCATGGATCACTGTCTTGTATTACATCATTTGGCGAGCAAGTATTTGGCTTCCCCAGGCGGGAAACTTTACGTGGCCTTCATGGACCTGAAGACCACTTTTGACTCAATCAATCGCGGTAGGCTATGGAATTTTATTACAGCATCGTTAAAGCTACTTTTAAGTTTTTGGCTCCAAAGCTCATACAAGACAACTGAAAGTAAAATATTCTGTCAAGAAGTTTTGGAACTTAATGACAAAATTTATGACCTGAGGCTGGTCTGATGAGTTACCTGGGCTCGTATGTGTTTTGACTTCAGGACCCCCTTCAGAGAGGAATAGGGATACAACACTAGACCCTGTGACTGGCAACCAATATGAAGCCTCTGGAATGGCCAGAAAGTTATAAAAACAGAGGCACAGTGTTTGCAGACTGCGGAATATTGCCCTCAGTGGAGGGCTGTTTGTCATTTGTAAAAGCAAATTTCTTAAAATGAAATTTCTTTAAGAAATGATGAAATAATAACCTAGTTTGTCACTTTCAAGATATGTTTACTTTTTGTGGGTCTAATTCTGCATAATGGCTACAAAATGTCTTAAGAATGATGGCTGCTTTGAAATGACAAGGCATCATGTTTCCCTTCACATTTATATACATACATACACACATTCACATGCACTCAAGTTATATCTGGGCACTGCTCACTTCAGACTGAGACATGTCTACCAAAAAAGTGAGCAGATGTCCTTAGCCCGGGCTAAGGACATTATTCCATCGCCATGTGTAATCTTAACCCAATGAATTCTCCTTTGCAAGTTGCAACAACCCACTCGGAGCGAGCGAAGCTGCAGACGGGGAAATGGGTGCTTAACACACCTGCAGTCTGTGAGAATCACCTTCTCTGTGAGAATCAGCATTGTTGATTATGTTTACATACGTGATAAAACAGCACACTTCAAAGAGTCGCCATAATACCTATGCATAATCAGCAGGGGCAACTGAACTTGTCCTGATGTTGTGTGGCAACATTCAAGTATTTCAAGTGGGCTTGAGCTCCTCTCTTGTTTTTAGTGTGCATGCATGAAAGGGAAAAAATGCAAAGTTAGAATATTTCTGAGGTTGATTGATGACCATAAACGGAAGTGGATTTACAATTTTGTTTCCACTTTCCTCTATTTCTGTGACAGAATCATAGAGTTGGAAGGGACCTCCAGGGTCATCTAGTCCAACCCCCTGCACAAGGCAGGAAATTCACAAATACCTCTCACCCCCACCCCCCCAGTGCCTCCTGTTCCATGCCCAGAAGATGACAAAAAACCTCCAGGATCCCTGGCCAAACTGGCCTGGAGAAAAATTGATTCCTGACCCCAAAGCAGCAATCAACATTTCCCTGGGCATGTGAGAAACGGCCACAAGAACTAAGCACTGATGCAACCCTTCCTGAACTCCCTTTCATGAGATCACAGAATTAGCATTGCTGTCAGATGGTCATCTAGCCTCTGTTTAAAAACCTCCAAAGAAGGAGAGTCCACCACCTCCAGAGGAAGCTTGTTCCACTGAGGAACCGCTCTAACTGTCAGGAAGTTCTTCCTAATGTTTAGCCAAAAACCCTTCTGATTTAATTTCAACCTGCTAGTTCTGGTCTGACCTTCCGGGGCACCAGAAAACAACTCTGTCCCATCCTCTATATGACAACTAGGGCTGCCAAGTGGGGGCGGGGGGTGGGTAAACCCCCGCTTTGGAGGCCCGATTTCTGCCGCCGTGGAATCGGGCCCCGGGGGGAACTCCACCCCCCGAAGCACAGCATCGCTGCGTCACAATGGGGGCGTGGCCCCGATCGTCGGAGGGAAACTCTATGGTTTTCCCTCCGACGATTGTGGCCACGCCCTCAACATAGCGTGTCACTTCCTGTGTGGTGCTGGCGGCGCGTGTGTGTGCACATCGCCGGAGAGCTCCCGGAGGCCAGCGAGGCTCCCCCACTGCCAAGGTAAGTAGACTTGGCAACCCTAATGACAACCCTTCAAGTACTTGAAAATGTTTCTCATTTCACCTCTCTGTCCACTCCAGACTAAACTTACTTGCTCCTTCAATCTTTCCTCATAGAACTTGGTTTCCAGACCACTCACCATCTTCAGCCCCAAATCACATTTGCCTTTTTAGCTACTGCATCACACTGCTGACTCATGTTCAGTGTATGGTCCACTAAAACCCTTAGATTCTTTTCACACATCATACTGCCAAGACAAGTTTCCCCCATCATATAATTTTGCATTTGATTTTTTTCCTACCTAAATGCAGAACTTTACATTTATCCCCGTTGAAATTTATTTTACTTGTTTTATCCCAGGTTTCCAGCCTTTCAGGGTCATCCTGTATCCTGACTCTGTCTTCTACCATATTTGCTACCCCTCCAAATTTAGTATCATCTGCAAATAAAATAAGCATTCCCTCTATTCCTTCTCATCGATGCAACGAACATGAAATTGAGCCAACTTCAGAGGACAGCAGAAGACAGGAGGGCCTGGCGTGACCTGGTCCATGGGGTCGCGAAGAGTCGGACTCGACTGTGCAACTAAACAACAACTATTCCTTCTTCCAAATCATTTATAAAGATGTTGAACAAAACAGGTCCCAGGACAGATCCTTGCCACTCCTCTCCAAGAGGAGAAGGAACTCTGACTCATGTTCAGTGTATGGTCCACTAAAACCCTTAGATTCTTTTCACACATCATACTGCCAAGACAAGTTTCCCCCATCATATAATTTTGCATTTGATTTTTTTCCTACCTAAATGCAGAACTTTACATTTATCCCCGTTGAAATTTATTTTACTTGTTTTATCCCAGGTTTCCAGCCTTTCAGGGTCATCCTGTATCCTGACTCTGTCTTCTACCATATTTGCTACCCCTCCAAATTTAGTATCATCTGCAAATAAAATAAGCATTCCCTCTATTCCTTCTCATCGATGCAACGAACATGAAATTGAGCCAACTTCAGAGGACAGCAGAAGACAGGAGGGCCTGGCGTGACCTGGTCCATGGGGTCGCGAAGAGTCGGACTCGACTGTGCAACTAAACAACAACTATTCCTTCTTCCAAATCATTTATAAAGATGTTGAACAAAACAGGTCCCAGGACAGATCCTTGCCACTCCTCTCCAAGAGGAGAAGGAACTATTAACAAGCACTCTTTGGGTATGATCTGTCAACCAGTTACAGATCCACCTAACAGTAATAGGATCCAAACCACATTTTACCAATTTGTCAACAAGATTATATGGGACCTTATCAAAAGGTCCTTATCAATGGGACCTTACTGAAATCAGGATAGACATCTACAGCATTCCCCTGATCCAGCAAGGTAGTAACTTTCTCAGAAAAAGAGATAAGGTTAGTCTGACATGCTTTGTTCTTGAGAAACCCATGCTGGCTCTTAGTAATTACAGCTGTCCTTTCTAAGTGCTCAAGAACTGACTGATGATTTGTTCTAAAACTTTACCAGGTATAGACATCAAGCTGACAGCTCGGTAGTTACCTGGATCCTCCTTTTTCCCCTTCTTGAAGATGGGGACAACATTTGCCCTCCTCCAATCTTCTGGCACCTCTCCTGTTCTCCAAGAATTCTCAAAAATAATGGACAGAGGCTCAGAAATTACATCTGTGAGTTTTTTTAGTACCCTTGGATGCAGTTCATCTGGTGAACATATGTGTCAAAGGTAAAGGTAAAGGGTCCTTTGCTCGAAAGCCAGTCGAATCCGACTCTAGGGTTGCGATGCTCATCTCCATTTCAAAGCCGAAGAGCCAGCGCTGTCCGAAGACGTTTCCATAGTCATGTGGCCGGCATGACTAAACAGAACCCTGTTACCTTCCCACTGAAGTGGTACCTATTTATCTACTTGCAATTTCTTGCTTTCAAACTGCTAGGTTGGCAGGAGCTGGAACTAGAGACGGGAGCTCACCCTGTCATGCGGCAACTCGGGTCTCAAACTGCTGAACTACCGACCTTCCACAGCCTGCAGTTCAGCGTCTTAACCACTTGAGCCACCGCAGCTCCTATGTGTCAAAGGTGAACATATATTTCTGTTTTAAGTGGATTTCTCATCCTCCATCCACATATTTTTATAGAGTTGTACACATTTAAGAATGGCTTTTTCAAATTTTTACCTCACTCCTAGTACAAAAGATTTAAAAAGGCAGGGACCTTGTCACTTTGTGGCTGCAAACCTCCTGCAGCTCTGCTTTCCCCGCTGTCTTGTGAAACTGGCAATATTGGAAGGAATTCTTTTCAGTTGCATTGGTAATGGAAAACTGTCACCAGTTTATTTTCTTCTTCCCTCTCTATTGGCACTTCTACCCCAAAAGGGGAAGAGGGAATCTTCGTTCAAAGAACTATGTATGTTTGCCATCATTAATCATCAGAGGATTACTTTAATCAATATTTGTTTAAGGAATTGAGAAGGCATGGAAAACACTTTCTTCAGTCACTGACAAACAGAGAAGCAAAATGAAATAAGCTTGAAGGGTCCTTGTATGATTGAATCCAAGTCTAGTCATGACAGTATGTTCCAGGATCTGGACTGAGGAGTGTCTTTCCTGTGCAGTAGCTAGTGGGTATGTGATATTTAAAACAGGGAAGGCATGATTGGTGGTAACATACACATTGTACACATGGGGGCTATTGGAGTCACTAGCCAATCTGACCTAGAGAAAATTCATTCATGTCCTAAAGTATAGTGATTAGTTAGTCCTTAAACATGAGCACAACCTTTTACCAATAGCCTTTTCCATCCAGCATGAAATAAAGTCACTCTTATGAAAGATGCCAGCTCCAGGATTTCGTTTTTTCTGTCCACTTCTTGCAGTAATTTCACTTTAGCACAATAGTACATCTTTTCCTTTCAAAGTGCTCTGTCTTAGAATGCTCATAAAATTATAGTTCATTAGAAGGCTAAAGAACTGACATTCTTTAAAGAGGAAAAATAATAAAAAAATAATAAAAATATTATATGAAATACTTTCCAATTCACAGGCAAAAGGGAATCTTCAAATGCTGAATATCTGACAATTTGAAATAGCAAGGACTTAAACTGTGTGATGAGATCAGAGCAGCTTTTTGCAGTGAATTTTTAAAATCTGTTCTCATTCTTTAACCCATATTTATTCCTTCTGGTGACTTTGGAAGGATGAAAGAATGATAATTACAACTAATAGAAAACCCTGGTATAGGTTAGATGCAGTGAGTGAGGTGATTGTTAAAATTGAATTAGGAAGGATTTGTCAATCTATTTGGGAGTCAAGAGTCCTGAGCAGCAGCATTATGGTCAGGTTAGATTGCCGGTAATACAGGAGGGTTAGGAGCCAAATGGGGATACACACTGGGAATGTAACTAATCAAAATCAGAGTTCAGCACGCTATGTCCATTACATTTTGAAGGATAGCCAATACAAATGAAATTTCCTCCCATTTTTGAATGTGAACTGGGTATTTTTCTTGTTTGCTACAATATCTGCGGAGGAAGTTTGCTTTCATCTTCCCGTTCCCTGTACTAGCTTAAGCTTTACTTTTTCGTTTCTCAGGATAGTGAGGAGGAGAAAAAGGTGGAAAGGAGATAGAGTGACGAAGCAGATGTATAGCTGAGACAACAACAACAGCACTTAGCCTTTGGGCGATTCTGCATTGGCTTTTCCATCCATTGTTTTACCAAAGGTGCAGCTCAAAACCACATTCAAATACCCTGGGGGCAATGCTGTACTGACTGTGGTCACCCCTGAAAGGCCATAAATCTATGCAGAAGGTACCATAAAACCCAATGATTAAAGAAAGTGAAAGTGGCATGCCATGCAGGCGGGAATTTCTGTTCCAATGTGGGTTTGGTAAAACAACAGAGGGAAAAGCCAATGCAGAATCACTCTCTGATTCCACTGCCTAATGTCCTCTGCCTAACACCCTCTCCCCCACTTATTGTTGCACCTCACTGATTCAGAATGGACTTTCCTTGTACATGCTCAAGGTATTCTCTGCCAAGCTGTTTCAGCTGTTGGTTGGATGCCTGATGGCAAGAGCAGGCAAATGCAGCTGATGGTAACATTGCAGAAGGCTTCAGGGTGAATAAAGGCAGAGCTTTGGGGACCAAAAGTTTTGTTCTCCTTTTCCAGGAAGGCGGCTGCATACTGGCATCATGAGGGAAGGCTTCTGAGAGGAAGAAAGGGCTACCCTTCTATTTCAGTTTACGAATAGGGCCACAGTCCCACCCATGTATGTGCATGAGGCATGTATGAAGCTTCAGAAACTGATAAAGGAAAGATAACTGCACCTCCAGAAGTCCACTGAGTAAAGGAGACTTTAATGACCTGTAAAACAGTCAGATAAGGATGTATCTTATCTCCCTACAATCTCTATGCAGAAAATATCATAAGGAAAGCCAAATTTGATTTACATGAAGGTGGAAATTGGTGGAAGGAACATTAACAGTTTGAGATACGCAAATGACACCACATTACTAGCAGAAAATAGTGAAGACTTGAAACAACTACTGATGAAGGTTAAAGCAGAAAGTGCCAAAGCAGGATTACAGCTGAACATCAAGAAAACAAATACTACTGGGGAATCGCACAACTTTGAGGTTGAAATGAAGATTTATTTATTTTTAATTCCTTGGCTTTGTCATTAACCAAAAGGGAGACCGACACTAAGAAATCAGGAGAAGACTGAGACTGCGAAGGGGCAGAGATGAAGGCAATAGAAAAGATCCGTAAATGTAGGGATTTGTTACTGGCGACCAAGATCAAATTAATTCATGCCATAGTATTCCCCATTACTATATATAGGTGTGAAAGCTGGACAATGAAAAAGCTGATTCTTTTGAAGTGTGGGGTTGAAGGAGAGTTTTATGGATACTGTGGACTGCCCAAAAGACAATATTTATTTATTTATTTGATTTTTACCCCGCCCTCCCCGCCAAGGCAGGCTCAAGGCGGCTTACATAAGAAACATTAACTAAAACAACAATATAAATATCAATATAAAATACACAAAAATTATTAAAACCATTAGCATAACAATGGCGGTATAGCTGTAGTAGAGTGCATTCATCAGTACATCCATTATCAGCAGGCTCAGGCTGGAAATAGAGTTGGCACAGGGCATAGATGATAGCACAGCTCCTTACCTAAATGCCAGGTGAAAGAGCTCCATTTTTGCGGCCCTGCGGAACTGTGGAAGGTCCCACAGGGCCCTGATCTCATCCAGAAGTTTATTCCAGTAAGTTGGAGCTGCCACAAAAAAGGCCCTGGTCCTGGTCGATACCAGCCTGGCATCCTTAGGAGCAGGAGGGGGCCAGATGATTTTGCGACCCTGACAGTAGTGCTCTCTGGGGAACATATGGGGAAAGGCGGTCCCTCAGGTAGGCAGGTCCCTGACCATAAAGGGCTTTAAAGGTCAAAACCAGCACCTTGAAGTGAATTGGGTATGCTATTGGCAGCCATTGCAATGCCTTCAGTGCAGGCTGAATGTGTTCTCGCATAGGGAGACCCATCAACAGCCTGGCCACCACATTTTGCAACAGCTGTAGCTTTCAGAGTTGCACCAAGGGCAGCCCCATGTAGAGAGCCCCATGTAGAGAGCAATAGTCCAATCTTGAGGTGACCATTGTGTGGATCACTGTTGCCAGATCATTGCGTTCGAGGAAGGGAACCGCCTAATCAGCCGAAGATGGTAAAAGGCTGCTTTGGGAGTGGCTGCTACCTGGGCCTCCATTGTTAAGGAGGCATCCAGGAGCACTCCCAAACTCCTGACCCTCGGCGCTGGCACCAGCGGTGCCCCATCGAAGGCTGGTAGTGGGATCCCTACCCCTGATCCACTCCAACTCAGGCACAGGACCTCCGTCTTTGTTGGATTCAATTTCAATCAGCTCAGTCTAAGCCATCCAGCCATGTCCTGTAATACCTGGTCCAGGTCTTCTGGGGTAGCGTCGGATTGACCACCCAACAACAGATATAGCTGGTTGTCATCTACATATTGGTGACACCCTATCCCGTGCCTCTGGGCAATCTGGGCAAGGGAGCGACAAGTGGGTTCCAGATCAAATCAAGCCTGTACTCTCCCTGAAAGCTAAAATTACTTAACTGAGGCTATTGTACTTTGGTCACATTATGAGAAGACAGGAGTTGCTGAAAAAGGAAATAATGCTAGGAAAAGTTGAAGGCAGCAGGAAAAGAGGCAGCCCCAACATGAGATGGATTGACTCAATAAAGGAATCCATGGAGCTCAATTTGCCAGACCTGAGAAAGGCTGTTAACTATAGGACGTTTTTAAGGTCCTTAATTCATAGGGTCACCATAAATTGGAAGCTCCTTGACAACCCTTAACGCACACACAAAACTGTTACACTTTCTCTTCTTTGTCTGCTTTTGGGCAGAAAGGATCCCTGGGATGAGGGCAATAGTCTCTGAGAATTTCATCTCAGCTGGATAGAGGTTTTGGAAAGAGTTAGGGTCTGATATGTGCCTTTCACTGCCTCTAGAATGAGAAGGCTGAAATTTATCTGTTTGTGGAAGAAGTATCCCTTAGGTGACAAGCATAATCCTAAAAACATTAACTCATTTGTATGTGGAAAGGGAAGTTACAGAGTTACAAAATCAGCATTTGATATTACATGTTTATTTAAATGTAATCCATTAAGTAATTTGCCTTTTACCTGTTGATCAACAACCATTAATTAATTAGTTATCAGACCCAATAATGGGTGATTGCCCTGCCCCGGAGAGCAGATACAAGTGAAAGGGATTCAGGGGAAGATCACTGAATCCTCCTGTCATGATTTGACAAGGCTGCTTCTCATCTTCCTGATGCTCCTTCATCATTTTCTCCTCTGTCTCCTTTTACTTTGGGCGAAAGTACATGTGACTGGAATGCACCACTTCCAAATTATGTCATGTTGGGAATGTAAATGGGGGGGAGGGGGTTGAAGGTCTTCTGGAGACTGAACTAAATTTTACCTATCAAAGCAGGGTTTATAACTCCCCAAAGTAATGGTCTATCTCCAGGGGTCATTTCCTGCGGGTGCGCACAGAAGCGGAGCTCCGGCAGTAAGGAGCCCAGGGGGCGGGAACATGCAACAAGCCCCACCCCCTGCTCCCAACAGCCCTCAGTTGGGCCACAAGGAGCAAGAAGCAGCCAGGTAAGTTGCAGAGAGCCCCCCCCAGCCTGCCTTCAGGGACAAGGTCTCCCTCCTCTGCGAGGGCAGATCTGCACGTTTCCCCCCCCCCCCATAGCTAGCAATCCAAAACAGTCCAGTGGGGCCTAAGCAGTGGGTGTTGCCTTCTAAAACACTTTTGGAGATGCCAGGGGGTGTGGCATATGCAAATAAGTTATGCTAATGAGCTCCTGCACCTCTTTTTCTACTAAATGACCCCTGTCTGTCTCTATATATAATCCAGTTGTATTGCCGTCTGTTCCAGCAGAACAGGAAGACTCTTTCACCCAATATTTGATGCTTGGGCCTGGATGGCACACAAGTATTTGATAAATCAAATAAAAGAAAGCAGGTGGTATTTTTAAAATACATTCTTTATTTCTCTGCAAATTATTATTAACTTAGCTTCCAAAATGTGAGAATGTTGTCATTTTGTCATATGCTTACAATAGCCAAGGTGAGCAAGAACTGCTGGCAGCAAAATATTAATCCACTGCAATCTATTTATTCACTCCAGATGACATGAGTAGGATTACTCTGGAGAAAATGGAATGTGGGTTGCAAATTTGTCTTGCACAGCATAATATAGAATTAAAAATAACTCAATAGATCGACTAGATTAGTAACCTCAGTCTATATCCTTGCATAGTTCCACTGTAATTCTCAAAGATGAAAGGAAATAGTTGTCCCACTCTGTTTTTTATAAAATTCTCTGCTGTTTTTTCTTATCTTGTACTCTCACTAACCTTTTATAGTGATTTCTGCTGACGATGTTTGTTTATTATTCTCTTACGCGGCTAATTTTTAGCTTTTAATGACTTGTGCTGCAGTTTAGTTCTTAACATTTTGTAGGAAATGCTGCTAATTGGATTTTAAGGAAATTGCTGTTGATTAGGTTCTGTTCTTCTGCTGTTACAATGTTCACATTTTAATATATTTGATATGCTGCATCCCTGTATTATAAATGAATATTTGATTAGTTTGTGATTGTTGTTAGTCGCCTCAGGTATCAGTAGAAGTGCCAGATATAAATATTTTAAACACATGAAATTCAGGATGGGCCAAAGGCAGTTTCCTGAATCATAATTCTTATAAAGTGACTTACACAAATCTGCAGTCACCTGCCAGTGCTGGCTGGCTGGCCAATGGACCAACAGACCCAAAAATGTGCTGCATTATTGTTTATAATGGCCTCATCTCCGCTAACTCAGCTTCTGATCCATCTCTATTTTGTCATGCCCCTTTGGAGGGCAGGACACAGCAGCCCCTCCTAGCTGATAAACATGAAAGATGAATAGGAGCCACTAATAAAATGCCTTTAGGCATCCTTTGCTTCCAGTCATGTTTTAAGGTACACAGTAAATGGAAATCATCCCATGCAGACAGTTCAGCCTTGAGAGGAGACAAACATTTATGCTTTTTATTTCCCCAATCTTTCTTCACCCTCATTTGCTCCTCTGATTCCAGACTTGGTAACAATTGCTTTACAAGGACTCACTCGTCATACTTGGGTCAATGTTTTCAGAACTGACATTTTCCTTGCAAATTCAGAGCAGGTACTTTCTCATGTTTGCTGTCCTGTAAAGAGAGAGAGAGAGTTGGTGCTGTATTGAAAAAACCATTTTAAAATGCACCTCCCAAGGTCTTCATTCTTCACAAGCAGTTTATCAGCAGGTACTTATTCAAGACTTCCAAACAAATGGCATGGTTGAAAACTGGTGGGAGAAAAGTAGTTCCCCATGAAATTTCCAATTAAATTATCAGTCGTTTCCAAGATTTTGTCAGTTCATGCCATAGAATTACTGATTCCATTACTCGATTGACAGTCAGATCTGAGAAAATAATAAACCTAGCCTTTGTTACCACACTAAAGGCTAGGCAGGGAGCATAGATGGATTCTATTCCTATGTAGTCATAAATGGTAGTTTATATAGTAAGGGAGAACAAATCCTTGGGCGCAATTACACACAATTAGCCATGCCATAGGCACGAATGCCGGGCGGATTTAAAGGGTGCAATCAGACACGAACATCTGGGAAGCACCTTGCACCCACTGGCAACCCATTTTGCTCCATGGCAGAAGTGGAGTAAAAAGACACCGGGGAAAGTCTGGTAGCAAACGGGTTGCTATGGGCCGCAGATGGACTTTCCCGTCTGATCACTCCAGCGTGCTCTCATGGCATTGGGATGGTCTGATCAGGCTATCCTGACTCCTTGCCGTTGTTTTTTCCCCCTTTCTCAGTATGCACATCATCGCATACTCCATAGGATGCCCTCAGTGCTGAGATGCAATTAATGGATTCCCCATTTAAGCGAATCGGAAACAAACGGCAAAAAAACCCCCAAAACTCACCTACGGTTGTGTCTGATCACTCAGTGGGGGGCTGCCCCCGCAGCTTCAAAGGACTGTGTGATCACGCAACTGTGGGTCAAATTCCTCTAGAGGGAATAGCCTCGCTTCCCCCCCCCCCAGTTTATCTCATGCATGTGACTGCACCATATAAAAAAAATACACACTGGAATCCATTGGATAGCATACAGGAGCTTGAAGCTTCACAATTAATTGGGGTTGGTGAATAGTTAACCTGGGCTGTTTCTACACCAAGGATATCCCACAGTTCATCCACCCAACTGTTGTCTTTTTTATTTTATTTTTTGACATGATGTCATCCTATATTTGTACAAACCATTAACAGCCCATTCTTTCCACACAAAAAATCCTGTTAAAAAAACAGTATTTCCAGGGCAAGATATTATGAGCACTAGGAGTTTCTTGTGTCTGAAGGGGAAACAGTGAAATTGTAGGACTTTGGTATAGAGTTAGTCAATTACTAATCAATTACTGTTTTTATCTGTTGATGACTGTAATGGGCTAGTCTCTGGCAACAGTTAGCATAACAGAAGAGAATCACCTGCTTTTTGGACAGAGGGGAGGGGCTAGTTAGAGGCTCTGAAATACAAGGAATTTTTTAAAGGTCATTAAAGGTATTGCATTATTCCTATCCACCACTACTCGTGCTCATTTTTAAAAAATCATCCACAATTTAGACTTTCAGGGAGGAGAGAGGAAATCATTAGAGGTGCCTGCAAATATGTAGAAGTTTTAAAAAACTATTATGTTATGTCTATGCAAAACTGTGGAGAATCCTGAGGGTCATATGGGAACGCATGGGGGGCCTTCAGCACATACCAGGTGTGAAATGGAAGCCACTGCTAAAAATTGAGAGAAAATGGATTACTCTGAGCTATCTGGAATCTCCACTGCAAGTGCAATTTCACACAAAATCTCATTAGCAACCAGACTACCATGGAAAATCACCCCGGCGTGGAAACAGCCTTGGTGGCATCTTAGACATGGCAGCTTACTTTTTCTTTCGGGGGGGGGGTCTTTCTTCTGTCCCCCATGTTTTGAAGCGATTCTTAGAAATTAAGAATGTGTACTGAAGGTTTTGAAACCCGAGTTTTTGTAGAGTTTCTAGAACCCAAGGGTTCTGTGACAGGTTTCCAATCTAAATATATCCGATAGTAAAATTGCCATTCCCCATGCAAAGCACAAAAGCAGCAAAACTGGGTCACGCACAGACAAGGTAGGGGTCTCTATATGCTCAGCGAACTCTCCAGGTATGCAGGAAAATATGTATGTAAATTAAGCAAAAGAAAGACACACACGCAGTGCAAAATTACTCCAGTGGGGACTGAATATGGAATGTTCAGTGTCACTTAAAGGAACAAAGGAAGGGGGAAGAGAAGCCAGCCTTCTCAAACCATTGAGAGCTTACGGAATCTTGGAAGGAGGAGAACTGAGAGATTTCCAAGTTATTTTCCCTCTGAAATTTCATACAGGCTTCCTATTTCTCATTACATAATACATACTGCTAGCCCATGAGGACTCAACAGTGGATGATCAAACCTTTCAGAAATCTCTCTGTTCCCTTCCCCAAATATCCTAAACTTTCAAGAGCTTGAGATGTTTTCCTACCTACATCTATTCTCCATGCCTTTAAATCACTCCCAATGGCTGTTGACATTCTGGGCCTCCTGGAGCATACTCAGTCCTCACGAAGCTATTTGGGGGAGGGTGGTGTTTTACTTTTAGTTAATGTATGAAAATATTTTCTGCATACCTGTGGAATCTTCTGAGTATGTAAAAACTCCTGGCATTATCTGAGCGTTATCTGATTATGTTACCTTCTGATATTTCAACTCCTGGCATTATCTGAGCGTTATCTGATTATGTTACCTTCTGATATTTCAACCTAAACAATATGTTTTACCACAAGCCATTGAGGAAACCCTTATGGCTGACTCTCATTCTCCTTAGACACAGAGCAAGGGCTGCAAGAGTCTGCTTCAGGCTGGGACCACAGCAAGGGGGACAAGAGGCTTCAGCCTTCCCCATGTCATTTCCCCAACTTAAAATGGCCGGAGGTTTTATTTGCCCTGTTGGAGGGCTATGTGCCCCTCCTCCCGCGACCTAGCTCATGGAAAACTTTGCCCAACTAGTGTCATTTGGCCCTCACAGAAACCAAGTTTGGAAAAGAGGATGGCACCATTAGACATCATCTCCCTTTAAGCAAAAACCTGAGAAATGTAACAGAGGAAAGTACTGCATATGTCTGAGGATGTTGTGACTCTTAGTTGGGGTATTTGGACCTCTTCAGCCCCTGTAGTTTTGGTAGGGCTGCCAAGTGGGGGCGGGTGGCGGGTAAACCCTCGCTTTGGAGGCCCGATTTCCACCGCCGTGGAATCGGGCCCCGGGGGGAACTCTGGTCCCCCCCGAAGCGCAGCATGGCTGCGTCATGTTGGGGGTGTGGCGCCGATCACATTGGGGGCGTGGCCCAGATCATCGGAGGGAAAATGCTATGGTTTTCCCTCCAATGATCCGGGTCATGCCCCCAACATGGTCAACATCACACGTCACTTCCGGTGATGTGCTGGCGGCGCACGTGCACATCCGAGGACGGCTCCCGGAGCCTGGCGAGGCTCCCCCGCCGGTGAGTTTTTTTGACTTGGCAAACCTAAGTTTTGGGTAGTGGCTGAAGAGAGAGGAACCTGATGTTGGTGTTAGCTGTGTTCTATGACAATAAACTGAGTTATGTTTAAGGCCTGTTGAACCTCAGTTCTTATCCCTACCATACCTAGCAAAAGCAATAGACAGATAATAGAAAAACCACATGGGCTGTCCAAGCTACTGGTCTTATAATCTAAAACTGCATGTGTTACAACTGTTTTATCAGGGACGGACTCTAATTTCTAGTCACTTCTTAGTAAATTACAGTCCCATTTTGCCTTCCAGAAAGATTTTGAGAATTCCCTTCAAAAATTTATTAATTTGCATTAATATGCAGTGGATTCATGAAGTTTCAACCCATGTTTTCATGACTCTAAATTTCTGAAGGAAGGGAGGGACGTCTATCCAGACCAACTAGACTGACTCTATCCATTGAAATATTAAACAATCTGCAAAACAGAGATACTTCAAGATTAGACTCACTATGCGTGAGGGTTGTGCAGAAAATGGATCTTCCAGCGTCACTTCCGGTTTTATGGTTTGGTATAGGGATGGACATGAACCGGGGAAATGCAGTTCAGTTTCTGTTTTGTGGATGAACCATGAGCCGAACCATGAATCAAACTGAACCAGGAGGTTTGTTCACCAACCAAACTGGTTTGTGCTTTGAGGCCCTACAAACGCTATTGAAAGGGACTGCAGTCCCTTTCAATGGGGTTTGCAGAAAGCCCCCCCCCCCAAAAAAAAGAACCAACCAAGTGATGGGGAGCAGCTTGCTCTGCATCACTCAGCTATTTCTGGCTGTCTTGTGCAGTCTCTTTAAACTTTAAAGAGAATGCACAGGACAGCCTGAAACAGCTGAGCAGCAGGGAGACCTCCCAGCCACTCAGCTGTTTTTTTGGGATGTCTTTTGCCAGTTCTTTTAAAGTCTAAAGGGAGTGCACAAGACAACTCAAAACAGCTAAGCTTTAAACTTTATTGCAGAAGACATCCAAAACAGATGAGTGGTGGGGAGCACCTCCCAGCTGCTCAGCTGATTTCACAGCTTTTGCAGGGAACAGAAATGAAGAGTTTAAAGAGACTCAGAGTGCCTTTAAACCCCTGCTTTCAGCTCCATCCATGAACCACCACGAACCACCACAAACTGCTTTAAACATTTGTGGAAGTTCATTATGGTAGACCAGTCACAAACGTCTGTTTGGTTTGTGCCCATCCCTACTTGGAAATACATATTTGCCATGTATCTATTATATTATTTTATTGAATGTATATTATATTGTACTAAATAAATATTTTTCAAGGAAAGGTTAAACAATCGAAATTTAGAAAGTTTAGAAAAAGTGTAGAAGTTTAGAAAAAGAAAATAGGTATGGCAAATTCACTAAGGTCTCTTATATCAGCTGAGGACTGTGGAGCAAGGTATACTCTCCATGATCCGTGGACTGAGAATAGAGTGCTCCTATTTATATCAAGGGACAGAAACAGCATGATATAGCACGATCTTATCAGCTCTCAGAAGCTAATCAGGGTCAGTACTAGGAAGGGAGACCTCCCAGGAATACTCTGCAGAGGAAGGCAATGTCTAAACACCTCTGCTTCTCACTTGCCTTGCAAGCCCCTTGCTGGGTTCACTATAAGTCAGCTGTGACCTGATGGCACTTTACATAACCATTTTTTTTTATGAAATGATGGAGGGTATGCAGTTGCACACACCATACTCCCTAGATACCATATCAGGATCACCAGCGAAAATGATTTCAAAGAGCCCTCCTGATTTATATTAAACACGTAATTGTGTTTAGATTGGCATTTATTACTGGTTCATGCACCCATTTGTGTTAGCAGCTAGAACCTTCTTCAGATCGGCAGTTTGGGACCAAACGCCCCTCTTTAATATCACCCCAAAATCATGTGTGTACTGTACAGCCTGGCCTAGAAATAGAACCAAGGTGGAGCTGGAACAAACAAAATGGAATCCGGCCAGAGACTAGCATGGGAAAAACATTTTGGAAGGTGACTCAGGTGACTTGAGGAAGGTGACTTGCTAATAGCTCTCCTCCCCATCCTAAAAGAGATACTTAATCTCAATAATGGATCTCCTGAGATATTCCGCCCCTCACCTGGACTTCACCCCATCCACACCTGGTCCTGCTTCCCCTTCACCCTAATTAATGGGCTATTCATGCAGATCAATGGCCTCTCCCATGCCGTGTAAGCTGCCCTGAGCCTACGGGGAGGGCGGGATAGAAATATAAATAATAAATAAATAATAAATAAATTCAAGGGTCATCAGAAAAGATTTACACTTTTAGTTTACATCCAGCAGTCTCATCAAGAATAATTTAACACCACTCAGGCAGACCGATCATAAGTTTCCCTATGTCGTTGTCTATCCATGGGAGAACCATTAAGCCTCTCCCAACACATTGTTTTACCCCCGGAAAACCAATCACAGTATTGTTTTAGGGGCACATATGTCAGACTGCCCCAGACTAACTTTTCCTATAAATGGATACGCTCCACTCCATGGAGTGTGTGGATGTTCTCAGCCCTAAACATTGCACCTTCACTTTCTGTGGACTTCTTCTGTCTCTCTGTGAAACACTAACCATTTTCTTCACTATTTTCCATGGACCTCGATCTCCAAGACTTGGTGAATATTGCCTTCTCCCGAATCACTGTCCCTGCTACTCCATTTCATTTACCTCTTAGTTAGTTTGTGTGTTCCCCATGTGCTTTGTATGCTGTACTCTTTATCCATTTTATAATAAAAACACCTTTCCCGTAGTACTGCCATCTGTTTATTTGAGAGTTCTAGGCTTGTGTGTACTGTATGCACACAAAACCCCACCCGAGAGGCCCGTTACCCGCCGTCGGCAGATTGGGGGGAACCCCACCCACAAAGCATGTGACATGCCCGGCGTCAGCACGTCACCCAGAAGTGACGCAATCACGTCGGGCATGTTGAGGGCGGGGCCACAATCATCCGAGGGAAAACTCTATGCATGGACTCCCGGAACAAGACTGGACTCCCCCACTCTTCAACAGGTGAGGACTTGGCAACCATAGAGAGTTCTCAGGGAACAATCCCTGAAAACAGTGGTGAAGATCCCCTAATTACCCCATCTCGCTGGTCTCCAATTATGCTAATTCCCACAATTAATTAGGAGACCTCCAATTTGGGTAACATTTTGTTCTTTACCTCACAGGAAAAGACACAGCAACCAAAACTGGATTTAGCTAAGGCTTTATTAATTTTAAAAAGCTGAACTGAAATGGTTAGCTCTCCTCCCCCACACACACACTCCACCGTAATTTGGGCACCTTAAGAAGTTATACAACAGGTTTAATAACATTTGGGAAATCCCAGCCTAGTTCTAAGTATGGTGTGATAAAATTAGCCACTGTGCCAAGATATGTTATCCATCAAGACCATTCCCATCTGGTGGTCAGTATGAGCGTTACCTCTCCCTACCCCCAAGATACCACAGGGGGTCTGCCGATTGAATCAAGATAAGCCCACACTAAATCTGCAGAGCTTTACCAGTCTAGTCTGACCAGGCCTGCTCAATTATTTTTTTTAAAAAAAAACAACCAAAAAAAGCCCTCTTCATCAGAAAATAGCCTTGTGCAGACAACCACCTGCATTTTGACTCACTGTGCAGGGAGGGAGAGTGGGCACATGCACGCTGGCCCAGCCCCCCTTACTCCACATGATCTCTATGTCGTCTGCATGGTGCAAATGCATGGAGGAAGTACCTGTGTGCCTGTCCCTCCCCAGGATCAGCCACATTCAGAAAGCAGTGTTGCTCATCACAGAGAGAGGGCATTTTTGTTGTTGTTGTTCAGTTGAACAGTTGAGTCCGACTCTTCGTGACCCCATGGACCACATCACACCAGGCCCTCCTGTCTTCCGTTGTGCTCCGGAGTTTGCTTAATTTCATGTTCATTGCATTGATAACACTGACTAACCCTCTCATCCTTTGCCGTCCTCTTCTTCTTTGACCTTCAGTCTTTCCCAGCACCAGGGTCTTGCCAGTGAGTGCTCCCTTCTCATTGAGGAGCATATAGCAAAAAACGTCAAAACCAACAATAAAACTTTCTTCAAATACATTAGAAGTAGGAAACCAGCCAGGGAGGCAGTGGGGCCGTTGGATGACCAAGGGGTAAAAGGAGTACTGAAGGATGATAGGGAAATGGCTGAGAAGCTAAATGCATTTTTTTGCCTCACCTGGCTGCTGTCCAGAGTCCTGAAACCCCAAGCCTCCCTGTCCCAGTCCTGTCAGCCACTGCTGAAATGACAGCCACTGCCTCTAACACAGACAGTGAGGAAGGGGGAAATGATTTTTTGGGAGCTGTCTCTGAGTTCCAGGGAGATAAGAAGTTCAGAGAAGCCCAACTAGCTGATCCAACCCTTGAGGACTGCTGGCAAAGTGTACATACTGACCCCAGGGCGACTGCTGATCGCAGGGTGAAGTTTATTGTTAAACAGGGCCTTTTGTATCACCAGTGCCAAACCAAGGCACGTGGGGAACTCGAGCAGCTTGTTGTCCCACAACAATACCGCGAAATGGTGTTGAAATTGGCCCACGAAAATGTGTTTGCTGGTCATTTTGGGAGGAAAAAGAACTTAGAGAAACTATCAAGGTCTTTCTACTGGCGTGATGTGTATGATGCTGTCAAACGGTTTGTGCAAACCTGTACGATCTGCCAAATCGAAGGGTATGAAAGGGACAAACCCAGGGCCCCTCTGCAAACCCCAGCTCTCCCTGAGGAAGTTTTTGCTAAGTGGGGTGTGGATGTATTGGGTCCCTTACCTTACCCCGGGAAAACTGGAAAGAAGTATCTGCTCACAATTAT
>NW_015170298.1:236915-273728 GCF_001447785.1 Gekko japonicus | reverse complement strand
AAGGGGACTATAGCTGAAAAGGTTCTGGTGGCTATTGTCTTAAATCCAGAGAGCCTACCTCTCCCGGGTTCTTGTGTAAATCCATTGTTCTAGTATAGAATTCTTTCCCCTCCCATTCCTGTGTGGTCTGGGGAGGAGAGAGAACCTTTACACCATCTTTAAAACGGGTTCCAGAGGAGATCCGGGAAATTACAGGCCGGTCAGTCTGACGTCGATACCGGGTAAGTTGGTGGAAACTATTATTGAGGAAAGAATAGACACATAGATGAACAAAAACTATTGAGGAAGACTCAGCATGGGTTCTGTAAGGGAAGATCTTGTCTCACTAACCTGTTAGTGTTCTTTGAGGGAGTGCACAAACATGTGGACAAGGGGGATCCAATAGATGTTGTTTACCTTGACTTCCAGAAAGCTTTTGATAAAGTTCCTCATCAAAGGCTCCTAAGTAAGCTCAAAAATCATGGGATAAAAGGAGAAGTCCTCTTGTGGATCAAATACTGGCTAGTTAATAGGAAACAGAGAGTGAATATAAATGGGCAATTTTCTCTGTGGAGGGTGGTAAGCAGTGGGGTACCGCAGGGATCAGTACTTGGTCCACTGCTTTTTAACTTGTTTATTAATGATTTGGAGTTGGGAGTAAGCAGTGAAGTGGCTAAATTTGCAGATGATATGAAGTTGTTCAGGGTGATGAGAACCAGGGAGGATTGTGAGGCACTCCAAAGGATCTGTCGAGGATGGGCGAGTGGGCATCAACATGGCAAATGGGGTTCAATGTGGCCAAGTACAAAGTGATGCACATTGCAGCAAAAAATCCTAACTATAAATACACATTGATGGGGTCTGAACTGGCAGAGACTGAGTTGTAGTAGATAACTCAATGAACATGTATAGACAGTGTGTGACTGCAATAAAAAAGGCCAACGCTATGCTGGGGATTATTAGGAAGGGAATTGAAAACAAATCAGCCAGTATCATAATGCCCCTGTATAAATCAATGGTGCAGCTTCATTTGGAGTACTGTGTACAGTTCTGGTCACCACACCTCAAAAAGGATATCATAGCATTGGAAAAAGTGCAGAAAAGGGCAACTAGAATGATAAAAGGGTTGGAGCACTTTCCCTATGAAGAAAGGTTAAAGCTCTTGGGGCTCTTTAGCTTGGTGAAATGATGGCTGAGGGGTGACATGATCGAGGTTTATAAGATTATGCATGGGATAGAGCAGGTCGAGAAAGAAGTACTTTTCTCCCTTTCTCACAATACAAGAACTCGTGGGCACTCCATGAAATTGCTGAGCAGTCGGGTTAGAACAGATAAACGGAAGTACTTCTTCACCCAAAGAGTGATTAACACATGGAATTCACTGCCACAGGAGGTGGTGGTGGCTACAAGCATGGACAGCTTCAAAAGGGATATGGATAAACATATTGAGCAGAGGTCCATCAGTGACTATTAGCCACAAGGTATAGATAGGAACTCACAGGATGGGGCAGGTGATGCACTTTATTCTTAGTGCTTGGGGGGGCAACAGTGGGAGGGCTTCTAGTGTCCTGGCCCCACCGCTGGACCTCCTGATGGCACCTGGTATTTTTGGCCACTGTGTGACACAGAGTGTTGGACTAGATGGGCCTTTGGCCTGATCCGACATTGGCTTCTCTTATGTTCTCTTATGATCTCCTTGCAGTCCAAGGGACTCTCAAGAGAGAGGGGGCATATGCGCAGCCATTTCCTTCACTTCCGTCAGCAATTACTCAGAGGTGGGAGGTGGAGCCAGCATGTCCTTTGCAGTGGGTCAACATGCAGATTAGTCATTTGCCCAGAACTGGTATGAAGCAGGCAAAAAAAACAACTATCCCAGAGCCAACTGTAGACTTAAAAAAAAAATTCTGCTCAGTTCTGAAGCAACCAGCTGATTCCATGCTGTACCTAAGGAGGGGGGCAGCTCTGGGTGTAGAGGAACACAGAGGTCTTAAATAGCTGCTCAACCAATCCCTTGTATGGTCCCTTTGCTCTGAAAACAGGGAAGGTACCAAAAAAGGGCTCCCACATAAGGCAGGACTCAAAGCAGCTGACATCATTCTCATTTTGTCCATTCTATCCAACCCTGTGAAGTAGATTAGGCAGGGAGTATGTGCCTGGCCCAGGGTCACCCAGCAAGCTTCCTTGGCAGAGTCTCCCAGATTCTAGTACAAGGCTCTAACCACTACACTACAGAATATTACAGGAGAGTAGGGAGTCACTCCTTTCCTTCCCCCCACCATCTGGTGGCATAGTACTTTCACTGAAGTACTATGCCACCAGATGGTGGGGGGAAGGAAAGGAGGGAAGTACTATGATGCCTAGAGCAGTAGCTACTATCATACCATGATGGACAGTGTTGCTACTTCTGACTACCAGCAGGTAGATTATTTTTTTCTTTTCGGTCAGTTGCAAGCCTTGTGTTCAAAAGAATTCTTCCAGAGTCCTGTTGAATCCAGGCAGCACGATCATAGTAATCATGGAAGCAGTCAGGTACCCCAGTTAGGAAGAGAGGGAGTACTATGTTCCCACTGAACAAAAAGCTATGATGCTAAAAGACTGAGATGTCATTGTGCACTTTGAGGGCTGCATAGCTGAAAGACAGAGAGGATTAGACTTCAACAGGCAGGAGAGAAAAACAGGTTTCCCTGGTTCATGCTTTATGTCCCTCACCCCCCATTCTATCTTTCAAGTATTACAACAACCTTGGTAGAACTTTGCTTTCTGACCTTTCCAGTAATTACCTAACAGTCTTGCAGAACATATCAAGAAGAAGAAAGCCAGCCTGGCTTCGAAGCCATGATCTTTATCAGGAAAAAAAAATAGAATAAATGAAAACCAGCCAATAAACATCCTGCTTTGGAGAATGAAAAGATGTTTTGGATAAAAAATTCATTAATCAACACCCCCATGTCAGGTTACAATGTTTTTTTTGCCAGCTAAGCCTGCCAGCCACTGTACACCTTAAAGGGCAGAGCAGATCAAAGCCTTGGCAAGCCCCGGCTCAGCTGTATCCTCCTGAAAAATGAACTCAGCTTAACTTTTACAGCATCCATAATTATGTAAGTCATTTTCAGGTGTAAATAATTCAATGTGGATGAAAGGTGCAACCCAGGAGTGGGGGAGCTGTCCCTTTGCTCCTCCTAATGATAAGATATGAGTCCATTAACCTTTGCAAACAAGTTTAGAGGGGAGAACTCCCTCTCTCAAGCGAGCTAAGCTAACCCTTCATTTCCAACTGACATTTGTTTTATTTTTAATCTAGGCGTTTGTCTAATTAAGGAGATAGATTGGCAGCTTAATTTTCATATAAACTCTTTAACATCAATGGGGTTGCGTTCTGCAAACCAAACGAGGATTTATTAAGGCAATAAAGGAGGCACTTCATAAAAATTTAAATGCTTGCTTCATGGCATCTTTTACGTGGATGGGGGGGGGGAACAGCCAAGGAAACCTCTTAAATGGGAGAAAGGTACCTGTAGGACACTTAAAGCCTTTGCAAGCCTTGCATCTTTGTGTGTGTGTGTGTTTCCACATTTAATTGCATTTCCTCTCCCTTTCCCCTGAGAGCTCAGCAAGATTCTGGATATCTGCCGGCTTTGCACCTTCTCATGCAAAGGGGGTGCACTGGTTCAGATTAATTGACTCATTTGCAAGGGCCTCGCGGATGACGACAAGAAGAAAGCAGATTAGATTCCCTCTCTGGTGCTGCATCATCTGTTTACAGCAACATAGTAAATCAAACCCAGAAGAGCCAAGGCATATTTTCTGCATGTGCCGCAGGAAGCGACGGAGAAGCTTTAATTGACCCCTCGAGAGGCAGAAGTGAGAGACTTTCTGGAGCAGGCTGTGTCTTGAACACAGGGATATGGTTTTCCCCTTCAAACGTGCATTAGAGATTAAAGCAGGGAACTGCATGATGGTTCCAGGTGTCAGGGGAATGGAGCCCTCATCGGAATGGCTTCGGAACAACATTGTGGATATTAATACTACAAGGCTGATGCCTTGAATTTTCACCACCCCACAGATTCACTAAAGAAATATTTCTCTGCCAGAAGAAGCTTCGTCCAAGGCTTTGCTGAGACCACACTGATGTATTCCAGATCCTTTCATCTGGTTTAAATGTCTTTCATCTGGTTTAACCCTAACCCACCGGCTATGGCCTTACAATTGCTAAACTAGATTAGCTTTATAGTACACTCTCATGCTTTAAAGTACACTCTCAAAATCACTTTAAGCAGATTCAATTCATGTTTCCCCTCTTGTTCATATGGTCAGGGCACCTATAGAATGAGAAGCCAAGGACAGATTTTCTACCATTTCAAGACTACATTTGCACAACTTTGTTTTAATTTTGTGGTGATTTCAGTCTTAATGAACCTGGGGCATTCTCATAATAACTACGAAGAAAGGAAGTTTAAGCAGGCAGGGAGGGAAGGATCAGAAGTGGGGGGTGTATTGTTACATGTTAGGGGTGATGCTGGGTGTTTACTTCAGAGACACGCCATAGTGCCTGTCTATACATTATTATCCCACCCTTACCCAGGTTCTCCAAGCATACTCTCAACTTGGCAGAGGAATCTGTCCTTTCAAGAGGATTATCCTTCAGCCCCACTAAAGGCGCTACTGGTCTCTTGCTCTTTTCTGTAGGTTCTCCCCACTTCCCCATTTTACCTTCACACCCACCCTGCAAGGTAGACTAAGGTGAAATAATTATGTAGCCCAAAGTCACCTAATGAGTTTTATGGCCAAGTGAGGATTTAAACCTGGATTTAACCACTACACCACCCTATCTGCCTGAGTACAGAGCTGTCATCTGCTCCAGGAGCCTGCTGCCTCCTGGGAAACAAAGCCTTGATCCCTACAAATACAGAAGCACCACTGTTGTACCACAAATACAGAAGCACCACTGGATGATATTGTAACAATAATTATATAAAATTGTTATCAGTCTGATCCTTCAGGGACCTCTTTTATACAAAGGTATTAGCTACTATATTATAAGAACATTTTTATCTATTTTAGATTATATCTGATTTTTAAGATACTGATTAAATCCCTAGATAATTATGCAGGATTTCCCCCAAAAAGAATTATGCTGAAATTTTATTTTAAACACAAAGTACTTTCCTTTATATGAGCATCTTTTGTCATAAACGCTGAGGAGAAAAGGTCATAGAGCTTTACCTTTTTAGGCAGAAATCCCAGAAACCTCCTTTGGTTTATGAGTAGGAGGGTTTTTTTCTTGCCATGCAATTTGTGTCCCTAAACACACACACAAAATACCATTAGGTGTTCCAACACCAGATGAATCAATTCTTTTACCCTTTAAGTTCAATCATCTTTTATCCCACAGACGGCTGTGGTTATCTCTTAAAAACCACATTTCTCCACACTTATCTCCATCAGTGTGTACCTGCCTTCAGTCAGCAAAAGACTGTAACAAAGCTATTAAAAGCCAATGCGGAGCGGTGACAACTCTGCAGCTGAGGTCACAGAAGATGAAAGAACAACAAACACCAAAGCAGCATCAAAGCTTTGCTCAGATATAAAGACCATAATCACTGTTGAGGCTTCCAAAGGAAAGCAGAGCCAAGACCAGCTGTTGCTGTGGAGCCAGGCAGTGGAATGATGACAGCCCCCTCTAGTATTTCTTAGTTGCCTTGAGGGTCAGCATATTGATAAGGATGATCTCAATGTCTTTGGAATGCATAGGTCTCAAAATAAAAGGCAGGCTTTCCCTAAAACTAAAAAAAAATGTGAGGGAAAGGTACATTCCTTTTAACTGAGGTCACGTTGACTTGGGCCAGTTTCACATATGCTCATTTATAACATGATGACTGCAATACCAGATTATTATTTACATGTGTGAATTGGTCATCATGGATCATACTGCTATAGGTAGAATACTCGCATCATCTTATGCCACTGAAATGTCTGTAATTGAAGCAAGTTACTTATTCAGCTTCCTGCTTTCAGGTCAAGAGAAATAAAGCAATGCATATGCATATTTAAATAGAAAAAGAAGAATGGTGTTGTACCTGAAAGATTAACATGTTTATTGTAGTATCATCCTTGGTGGGCATGATCCCCCTTCAGCGGATGCAGTACAGTGCATTTTTGGTCAGCATCACCTCCATCTTATCTGCATTCCATTTGAACTTGTTTGTCCTCAGACTCTTGAACTCTGCCTCAACACTTTGGTTCAGGACAGCCATGGCAGCTTCTGAAGGCTTGGATAAAGAAATATAGACTGAGGCATCATCAACATACTGGTGACAAGCTCCAAAGTTATGTATGATATCACACAGCAGCATGACATAAGTCTTAGATCACAGGGGACAAGATGGACCCGTGACGAACTCCACAAGTTAAGTCCAAGACAGCTGACTCTGCTTGCCTAATAGAAACTCTTTGGTTTTGTGTTGGAGAGCTGTCACCTTGAAACCTACCATGGACTCCTGCTGTTCCAGCAAGATTTCAGCAAGTTTTCAGGATCTACTGAGTCAAAAGCTGCTGACAGATCTGACTATAACAAACCATGAGTTAAATATAAGACATTACAGCAGGTAAAGGAAAGAGGGGGGGTTGGATTTACCTTATTCAAAATTATATTTTGCTACTTGTTGTTTAGTGTGGATGAAGGAATGGATCTTGCATTAAAAAAGGAGTTTATTGGTGTTAGAAGGACATGATTTGAGAGATGAGTGGCATGGATACCTGTGGTATGACAAAGCTAAGGTTAATGTAGAATTTAATAACCACTATGTTGGATGTGCCATTTTGAAATTATGGAATAAATATAAACCTAGGATTTGTCTGGAAATTCCTTTGTGGCTATCATCACAAGAAGCTTACTACAGAAGAGAAATGACAAGTTTGCATAAATGGTTAACATAGTGCAATATGTTAGAATTTTTGCAAGGTGAATATAAAATAAAAAGAAAATATTTTGATAACAGAAGGATATACTTGCCAATGGTTTTCTTGCTTACAAATCTTAGCAAGGTTTTAAGCAGATAAATGGCTTTATGATTTTGAGCAATCTAAGAATGAATTTGAAACAGAACTATGTACAAATGATGAACATGTTATTGCTAAATGTATACATTCCTGTTGAAATGAGAGGAAGAACAAGTGAAAGAATGTATGATAAAATGGGCTAAAATTTTTGGATATGACATACTAATGGAACAATGGGGAAATATGTGGTTAAAAGGGTTTACATTAAGTTCTAGCCTTAAAGAGAACTTTTATAAGATGATGGAGCACTGGTATATGTCTTCAGAGAAATTGGCCCAAATGTATAAAGGTATTTAGAGTCTATATTGAAATGTGAACAACCTGAAGTAACATTTTACCATATGTGGTGGACATGGAAGAAAGCAAAAAGTTCTGGATACAAAAACATTTGTTAATTCAGAAGATATTAAATATTAATATACAATTGAAACCAAAATCTTTTCTTTTGGGATTAATGGACACTCAGCTGGAAAGAAGTCATGGAACTTTGTTCTTATATATGACAATGGCAGCGAGATTATTATATCTGCAAAAGTGGAAGAGTTCAGCTTTGCCTACAACAGAGGTTGGTGAAGATGCTAGAACTTGCAGAGATGGCTGAACTTACTTCACTGCTTAGAGAAAAGACAATAGGTATGATTATTGCTGATTTGAAACTCCTTATAGACTTTTTGCATGAAATAGATAATGACTTGATGATTTGTGGTTTTGATGAATAAGGAACTTAAATAACAGAAAAAGAGAGCCTTTCTTTGCAACCATAGAGTGATAGAAAACTTTGTAATCATACTTGGGCCCCGGTCAGATGTGCCGGAAAATGCGGGGGGGGAGCGCAGCTATTTGCGCCATCACATTCCAATGTGCCATTATGCGATCAGACGCGATGGCAGCTTTCCTGCAGCAAAGAGGATGATGGGGGAGAAAGCTGCGCTCCAGCGCAATCACACCCAGGGAGTCCGCATGCAGCCCGTGGCAAACCATTTGCTAGTAGGTCATCCCAGGTACTTTTTTTAATGCACATCTTTGGCGGGACGCCACGGATTTGCCATAGGTGTGCTACACCTCCCAAATGTTCTGGTGTGATCGCGCCCGGAAAATCCATGGGATTATCGTGCCTTCAGCGCAGCAAATGCGCCATGTGAACGGGGCCATATATACACTTCTGAACCTCAGTCATTTTGACAGGTGTAGGTTCAGGAGTTTATAGAATGGATCCTGTGCAAGTTAGAGACACCAAACTCTCAGCAGACCTCCTCCGGATTCTCTTGTACATGTCCTCCAAGTCTGATGTTTTTAACTTGCACAGGATCTGTTCTATACACTCCTGAACCTCCTGAACCTGTGGCTGTCAAAATGACCATTATTTCCCCAGAAAGGACTTTCCTAGAGGCACCTTCTTTTGGGGGCTATAACTCAACCCCGTAAAACCAATCCTCACCAAACTTGGGCAGGTAGAACAGAGTCAGCCAGAGATCCCCTGTAAGTTTGGTGTTTCTACACACCAGGAGGCATTCTACTGCCTCACAAACCTCACAAATCGAACTGGTTCATGAGGTGGCTAAACATTTGTGACAGTCCATGATTCATGAATGGGGCATGCCACAAAACATGAACCACACTGCATTTTTCTGGTTCATGCCCATCCCTACTTAAGAACCTTGCCCCAAAAGGGAAGAAGTTTTATCACAACTTCTTTTAGCTGCTGCAGAAACATCCCCTGGAGAAATGACATATTAGTAGTCTTTGCTAAGGGCACTCTCACCTTTTTCTGGCATGATTTAACTAACCATGAGGAGTAGATTGAATTTGAAGAAGGCAATATTCAGATCTCTATGGACCTAGAAGTTCAAAATGCAGGTGCAATTCATACCACTGGCCCAGGATCTATCCTTAAAGTGGCCTCCAAGTTAGACTAAAGAAAAGAGACTTGATCCATGAAGAATCTAGCACATTGTAACCATTAATTTTCTTGCATTTTCTTACTTTAAAATGTTACTCACTTCTGTTCAATACTATGGTTTTGATGCTTGGAGGGAAATTTCCCTTGCTGTTACATTTTTCAGAGTCATGTTATATCTATTTCTCATCTGTGAATCTGCATGCCATGTTTCAGTCCATATCTGATTAAAATGCATGTTCCTAGGATGAAAGCTTTATTTGGTTAATTGGCACAGTCAACCAATTAATGGTCTGCCTGCTGGATAAATACAGAATGGGTCATCTGGGCCAAGTCTGCCACAGATACTGCCCCCCCTTGCAATTTCTTCCAATCTTCCCTGATACTGAAAGACTCTGTTGGAAGGCAAAAGTACATGACCCACTTGGGAAAGTCAAATAGGTCAATGAATGGGGAGTAGAAAGAAAATTAAAATGCCAACAGAATAATATTGCTGCTGGTTGATATCCTTTTATTACCGAGTGTGGGGTGATAGAGCTGCAAAGTAGAAAGGACTGATTACTATATATAAGTACCTTTCCTGAGAAAGTAGAATTTGTCCAAAAACCTTGTCTTTGCCCAGGAAGCAACTGAATTTCCTTTCCAGCAACCTCTGACCTAAAAGCAGAACCTTTTCCTTTTCAGGTATGTGCAAATGACACATGCTTCTATTAGAATAGCAATTTTCCCACAGTGTTCCCATGATCCCACTGGTGGTTCTAAGTTTGGGAATTGCTGACTTAAAGGTATGAGAGTAAAGCAAGAGACAGAGCAAGCCTCAGAGGCAAGAGTGACTCCTTATCCTGTTTTCAATTTGAGTATTTTGAGTATGCAGTCCTAAGCTTTTAGCTCATGAGTTAATAAATGATAGAATTTTAAACTAATAAATCAGCCACAATCCTGAGACCACCTGAGACCCAAACCCAAACCAGTGTGCAATGACATATGTAGATATGGTAGCATTAAGACATAAGACGTATGTAAACATGGTGGCTCGAAGCTCTGAGAAGTAAGTAGACATGGTGGCTCAAAAGCCCTGAGAAGAAGTTAGACCTGGTGGCTTGAAGCCCTGAGAAGGAAGCAGACATGGTGGCTCAAAAGCCCTGAGAAGGAAGCAGATATGGTGGCTCAAAAGCCCTGAGAAGTAGTTAGATGTGGTGGCTTGAAGCCCTGAGAAGTAAATAGACATGGTGGCCTGAAAGCCCTGAGATGTGGTTAGGTGGGGTGGCTTGAAGCCCTGAAAAGGAAGTCAATGTGGTGGGTCAAGGCCCTAAGACAGAAGTTGACACAGTGGGTCAAAGCCCTGAGAAGGAAGTTGACATGATGGGTCAAAGTCCTGAGACAGAAGTAGATGTGGTGGCTCAAAAGCACTGAGAAGGGTTGGCCATGCACAGCAATCATCTCTTCGATGAGGTAAGTGAGTGAATACTCCCAGAGTTCTGAAAGACAGACAGAATACAAAAAGCTTTCCACATGGTGGCCAGGAAATGGGGGCCCACAGCTGGATCATGTGGGAGGCACTGTTACCCAAGAGGCAGTCTCTTATTTAATTGAGGGAATTAGCTTAAGGAGACAGAGCAAGAGGCAGGTAACAGATCTCCACCAATGTATACCAAGATTTTTCCCCTTTAAGAGAACTCTCAAAAAAAACAGGCAGATGTTCAACCAGAAAGGCTTTATATTAAAAGAAAAATAAAAGGGCAACACACACACACAAACACATACAAGGCTAGCTAAGAGAAAATCAGGGAGAAGCAGGAATAACCGAAGGAAAAAAGGCAATAATTATCAGATCTTGTAAAGGTTCATAGAAGAAGCAGCAAAATGGCCAGTGTTTCATGGAGAGGAGAAGAAAACCCACAGTGTGGGGGGTGGCCAAGAACACACACACACAGCTAGTGTGCAGAGTGCCAGCAGTTATAGGGAAAATGTTTCCTGGAGCTATCTGACATGTTTGCCCAAAAACACTGACGGTTTTTTCCAGGATGAACAAAGATCTTGGGAAACATTGATGAGACTGCTGGGGGCTGAACTATAGGTGTTAATGTTTCTTTATGACCCTCTGAGCACCGGACAGGAACACTGCCAGGGTTTGGTGAATAGTGTTAAGAGTTACATAATTGAGGTAAATGGGTAAGTGGGAAGTGAGGCTGGGCATGGGATGGGATTAATCCAAGATAAAATGACCTATCTTGGGAGACTCATTGTTCCTAAATTATGCATCTTATCAGGGTATGGGGAGAGTCGTTAGTCTCTCAGCTGCTTCAGTACAAATAGAGCATTTACTACAATAGATATACAAGATTTTACTCTAGCTAGAACAGAAGAAGAACAAGTGAAAAAATGTATGATTAAGTGGATGCAAAGCTTTAAAGAACAGATACCTATGCAACGATGGGAACTACTACGGGGAAAAGATATCAAGTTTACAGTCACCCAGACACTAAGAAAAAATTGGTAAAAAATGTTTTCAGATGATATATAACTCCAAAGGACATTGAGAAAGCAGATAAAAACTACAAAGGAAAATGCTGAAAATGTCAAGACATAGATGCAACTTTCTTTCATATGTGATGAACTTGTAAAAAAGCAAAAAAGATATTGCAAAGAAATTAACCAAAAAATGCAGAACATATTAAAGTTTAAATTCCCATCGGAAGCCAAGAACATGCTATTAGGTGTTCTGCCTAACAAATTACCAACATATTTAGAAGACATATTCAAATATATGGTGACAGTGGCTAGAACTATTTATGCAGCAAAATGGGAAGTAGATGTCTGTCCATGTTTAGAAGATTGGGAAAATAAACTGGCTGAATACAAGAACTCGTGGGCACTCCATGAAACTGCAGAGCGGTCGGGTTAGAACGGATAAAAGGAAGTACTTCTTCACCCAAAGAGTGATTAACACATGGAATTCACTGCCACAGGAAGTGGTGGGTGCTACAAGCATGGACGGCTTCAAAAGGGAATTAGATAAGCATATGGAGCAGAGGTCCATCAGTGGCTATTAGCCACAAGGTATAGCTAGGGGCTCTGGGGCAAGTGATGCTCTGTCTTCTTGGTGCTTGGGGGGGGGGGGTCAACAGTGGGAGGGCTTCTAATGTCCTGGCCCCACTGGTGGACCTCCTGATGGCACTGGTATTTCTGGCCACTGTGTGACACAGAGTGTTGGACTGGATGGGCCTTTGGCCTGATCCAACATTGGCGTCTCTTATGTTCTTATGTAATATGCAGTAATGGCAAAATTAACAAGCTATTTGAGAATCAGGTCTATTACAAAATTTGAGGAGGGAGTGTGTAGTATGTGTATTATGCTAGCAGGATACAAACTTAAAGTGAAAAAAAATGTCATATACAAATGCATGGTAATGAAACAGAATTAAAATCTGTTTCAAATTTAATATCTTGAATATAAATGGGTTCTTGATATGAGATATATAACAGACTTTCTTGCACCTTGATATAGCATAAGAACATAAGAGAAGCCAATGTCAGGTCAGGCCAATGGCCCATCTAGTCCAACACTCTGTCACACAGTGGCCAAAAATACCAGGTGCCATCAGGAGGTCCAGCAGTAGGGCCAGGACGCTAGAAGCCCTCCCACTGTTGCCCCCACAAGCACCAAGAATACAGAGCATCGCTTGCCCCAGCCTGAGAGTTCCTATCTATACCTTGTGGCTAATAGCCACTGATGGACTTCTGATGGACATAGGTTCTAATGAATATGCAGAAGTGGTGAAAATATGTAGTACTGAATATGTAGTAATGATGAAAATAATGATGTAGTCAAAATAGATTAGTTATGAAGTTTGAAACGTAAACTTAAATGTTGAATACAATTGTACCCCAACAGAAATAAGAACTATTATAGTTTATGGATAATACCTTAAACATTATAATGAAGGGGATGTAAGGGAAAGTACTTTCTGTTTTATATATGTGATTAAAAAATTGTGAAAATTGTGAACATTTGTGATGGTGGAGCCTTCATGGACATCACTTCACAGACCAGGGACCAGCCAAAATTCATGACAACTTTTGGTCCGTATGCCGGTTCATTCCCATGCCTAATTGCTACATGAGTTATTAACTGGATGCCATAATAAAGTTTCAGAAATATTCAAATATATGTATATATGAATGTCATCTCAGCATATAACTCTAGGTCATAATGGGCTAGTGAAATTCTGGCCTCTCTCCTGTAGGGGATGTGCACACCATAGTGTCCTGAGTGTGGAGTCCATTGCTATTTGCCAATGTAATAGCACACTAAGATCACATAGGATTGAGGCAACGTTTTCTTCCTTCTCCAACACCAGAAACTTAACCAAAGAAGGTCTGTGATCAGATCTTATTTATTTACCTCAGGATTTCATATATTATTCTCTCCCCTCTTCCATTTAATCTTGAGAACCCTATAAGAAAGGATATGCTGAGAGACAATCTTTGGCCCCTAATTACCCAGTGAGTTTCATGGCAGAGCAGGGATTTGAACCTGGATTTCTCATATCATATTCCAACATTCTAACCACTATACCATACTTGCAATGCTTTCAAAATACTCTAAATAGCCAACTGAACACCTGCTCTGAGTGAACCATCCTATTCAAATTAATTGAAACAGATGCATAAACCCTGTGCTGCCACAGCTCTTTCTGCATCACCTTTTTCAGTCTTTCTGCTCATGCAAAGAAAGGACAGGAACATGTATACATTTAACACACATGTTAGAGTAATGTATATAGATCAGGGATATTTATTCATTTTCTTCATTTACATTCCATCTTTCTTACATTCCAACAGGGACACAAAGTAGCTTATATCATTCGCCCCTCCTTCATTTTATCCTCATAATAACCTTGTGAAGAAGGTTAAGCTAAGAGAGTATGACCAGCTCAAGTTCACCCACCAAGCTTCCATAGCATACATACATTCCAATTAGAATGTCTGAAAAGGGCAATTGTTATGAGCTTACTCAACCTTGCTCTGGGGCTACAATTACAGAGATGTAACTGAGGTGGGGCAAAACCAGCCCCATCACTAATGATTCCTGTGTTTGAATTCAAACTTTGCAGTGCCATCCCAGGGGTCGTTTCGTAGAAAAAGAGCTAGGGGAACTCATTAGCATAACTAATTAGCATATGCCACACACCCTGACATCAGGGGCCCGGTGGTGGACCTGCAAGGCCAGCGGGAGTGCGAGGAAGCCCCGCCAAGGCCCTCCCTGGCTCCAGGCAGGCAGGCAGGGGTGGGGAGAGGCGGGGAGGAAGCAACTTACCCTCCCTCTTCTCCTGCCTCCTCCTGGCTGAATGAGGGCCGGAAGTGGGGCGGCCGGAAGCAGGGGGCGGGGCTTTGTCATGTGCCTTGCCCCCCGCACCTCACCCGGGGGAACTGCGATCCCCCCTGAATTGACCTCTGTTCCATCCTAAGAAGAGTTAAACTGACTTCAATAGAAGGGTGCAACTCCGCTTAGGGTAAACCTGATTGCCTTATTCACAAGAACAAAGCCCTGACTTCATTTGATATGTTATTGTATGTAAAGTTACTGGACTACAAGAGGATACCAGAGCACACATGCACTGAAAAATAAACAAAAAGATCAATGCATCTTTCATTTCTTTTAAACTAACCCACCTCTTCAAAAATTGCACAGGCCTCGGGGTTATCCCATAAAAGCCCCCCTAGCTTCAGTCGTCATTAAACAAAGGCAGCCATTGTTTGCAGCTGGATTCTAAACCATACATATTTATGCCAAACACAGGAGTGATCTTGTTCACTCATCACAGGGAGGAAATTTAGGTTATTCTTGCCTGGATTGCTCCTGTTTCCTAAGCAGATGCACAACGTGTCAAAGCAACCAATCCTCCGGCAGATTGTAATTTCCATTCAGGTAAAATGCTGATGGGAAGTTCAAGCTGTGTCGACAAATCAAACTTTAATATATTTTACAGCTGATGGAAATAGTTCAAAACACAGCTAGGAGGCGAAGTTAGAAGGAGTGCAGACCTTCTTTTTATGATTTCAAGATGAAAACTTGAAAAAAAATTCAACATGATGAGATAAGTGTTAAGGATTGCACTTACCCTCTTTGACCCAGTTCTAAAACAAATTCATTTGTGAAATTTGGTGAGTACATATGTGATGGAGAATTCAATTTGAAAACATACTTATGCTAGCTATACACTGAAAACAAAATCTCTTGGCTTAGAACTGTGAATGCAACAGAGTTTATGGAAGAGACGTTTGCCCCATTCTCTATCTCATCTGAGCTTCCTAGGTCTCCCCCCCCCCCCAAAAAAAGATCTTCTGGGTAATCTAGTTTGATACAGATGCAAATATTGGATTTACCATGTTGAATATTCAATCCAGTTTTTATAAAATGATTGGGTTTAGGCTTGGGCCTAGACTAGCGTTTCTGCTGGCATAAGGACTTCCACCTGGACAGCATGGTTTTCCTGTCTCATCCCTCCAACAGCATGCAATGCAGCGTCTTGTTATGTTTTAATGTATTCACTTATCAGACTTTCTATATGTTTTGATATATTTCTGTACAAGTATTTTTAGTCAACAGGTGTGTTTTTTTTCACTTGCAATGCATGTTTGTAATGTTCCTTTTGTCCTTTATCTTGCTTTTGTACTACGGGTATTGGCAAAGCAGCTTGCAGTGAAGATGCTCATCTCCTTTGGTGAGATCAGGATATATTCTAATGTGTGTGCAAAAATAGCAAGGCCCTCCTCTGAAAATTTGCAAGAGCAAATGCCAATCATTTCCATTGACTTGGGAAACATGAAGCCAATGGGGAAGATATCTCATGCACCTTAATAGCTTCTGATCTCATGTCCATTTAGAATTGCCAGCTTGGGATTGGGAAATCCCTGGAGATTTGCAGGTAGAGCCTGGGGAGGGCAGCGTTTGGGGGCAGGGAGGTACTTCAGTGGGGAATGATGCCGTAGAGTCTGGAGAGCTGATGTCATTCTGGGAGATCTCTAAGCCCCAGCTGGCGGCTGGTAACCCAGTGCCTATGCCCACTCTATCACATCGATAATTACGATCTTATAGGAGACCCAAAGGCATGCTATTTCAAGGACTCAGTGCCTGCTTTTTGGTTGTACTTGTTCCTTTCTTCACTATCTAGCCATTCAATGCTACCTTTCCCAGGTAAACTCCCTGGGATTTCTTTTCTTTATGCTCTCGGGTACATTTCTAATCATTGCAGCCCTCACTACAGGAGACTAGGCAGAGGGCTGTTTTACAGAGAGCAAGAGAGTGTGCAGGCACAGAACCATAACAGAGGGATAAGGATGGGAGGGGCACACTGAGCTCTGAAAAAGAGGAGAAACCATTTCTTTTGAGACAAGGCAGCCTGTCCCACAGCTGGGGGGAATGTTTGAATACACCCCCCTGCTGAGCAAGCCAGCAGATTTTGAAATATATTTGGCTGGGATTCTATGTAGTACCATAGGGGCAAGCACAAGTTTAAAGCAGAGCCATGAAATGAATGGTGGATTTTATTTTTCTGCCAGTTTAAAAGAGGCAAAGAAAGAGGAGAATAATTATGGTAGCTTTTTTTCCCCAGCACTATCTTTGATTAAAACACTTTCACAGGAAGCTCATTTAGCAAAAGATTTGTTACTGAAACATCAGCAAACAATTAGCTTGATAAGATCTATCAAAACTAGGGACAGGGTGAACTCTTTTCAAATCTGACTAGAAACAAACGTTACCCTTCCTGCTTTTTGCTGAAATGGCTCCAGCTGCTATTTACCTGCTGTCAGAAAAAGGCACAATGAAAGAGAAGCATTACAATGACCATAATACTAAGGATTAATATAAAGAGGATGCAGGTTACTCTGCTGTTGAGCACTTGCTTTTAGCTGTGTCATGGATTGGTCTAATTAGAGGCTGTTCAGTATAAGAAGTAGCATGGCTTGGAGTTAGTATTAATGTGGGTGGTGAAGGACTTGCAGAGTGCATATCATTTTCCCCTCCCTCTTTACTTCCCCTTTCCCTTCCTTGAAAGCTCCCATAGCCTCTCCCTTTTCCCTGCTTGCTTCTCTCCTACTGTCCAACCTACCTATATCTGCCCCACTGTTTTCAGCTTTCCGTCTCTTCCCTTAGCAGCCTCTACCCAGGAATACTATGGTGAATGCACTGTTCTGGCCTCCAGGCCAGGCCCGGTTGCATGGTCAGGAATCTGCAAGGAATCATTGCCCCTCCCCACACAATTTTCTCTTTCACAATTTTCTCGTTCCCTCCTCCTTTCAGCCCCCAAATCCTCACTTTTCCCTGCTTCCTTCTCTCCTTTCCACCCACCAAACACCCTACCTTTTATCTGCTACCTATCTTCAGCTATATGTATTATTTATTTACTTCATTTATAACCCACATTTCTCCACAATGGGGACTTAGGGTTGCCAACTCTGGGTTGAGAAATTCCTGGAAATTTAGGGGTGGAATCTGGGAAGGGTGGGGTTTGGGGAAGGGAGAGGAGGGACTGCAGTGGGGTATAATGCAATACAGTCTCGAAATCAGACATTTTATCAAAAGGAGAATCAGTGGTAATTTGAAGAGATCTTCAGGCCCACCTGTTGGTTGACAATGCTAATGGGGACTCAAAGTAGCTTGTATCATTCTGTTCTCCATTTTATTCTCACAACAACCCTCTGAGATAGGTTAGGCTTAGAATGTGTAACTGGCCCAAGGTCACCCAGTGAACTTCCACTGCAGAAACCCTGGTCTCCCAAATCCTGCTCTGAAACTCTAATAAATACACCATACTGGCATTTGGGGGGGGGGGGTTTGCTGATGAACAGTAGCAAGCAGCCAGTCCTGAGTGGGTCATACAAGTCAAGAGGTAGCAAACCACGCAGTGATTGCTGTCAGGTGTGGCCCTGATTTTCCTCACTCAAAGACCAAAATAGCACTGGAAAAGGACCATGCCCTTCACCCTGCCTTTTACTGACAGAAACCAATGCTTGGAAGCTGTCAAGCAACACCGACCCCCACAGTAGCCACTGAGAGAGCATCTTTCTATATAATAATTCTGTTTTGGTCAAGGACTCTCCTGAACACCCACAAGCTCCCAAATCAGTTGGCTCACTCAGAAGCTGTCCCTGTCCACTGGCTGCATTGCCTGAGTCTTGCCTCCAATATTCTAAACAGTTTGCTGTCCCTCTCTCCCCAATAGCCAGTCGGAACACAGAGGTCATTTGCATATGCGGCCTGATTGGCCTTTGCCTCTAACATTCTAAACAGTTTGCTGTTGCTGTTGGGAGTCACAGAATGTGTCCTGAAATACATATCCCAATTTCCCCTTAAACAGTCACTGGAGTTGCCAAAATACATACCCCAATCTTCCCTTAAATGGTCACTGGAGTTGCCAATCTCCCTGTGAGGCCTGGAGATTTCCCAGAAATCATTGTGTCCCCCAGCCACAGCATATCATTTCCCCTACAAAAAATTTCCCAGCTATTACAACGGCTGCTTTGGGCAGTGGACTCTATGGCATTATACCCTGCTGAAGTCCCTCCGCACCCCAAACCCTGCCCTCCCCAGGCTCTACCCCTCAAATCTACAGGTCTGGCCCTTCTTCTCAGAGGTACACAGACACTCCAAAGAAATATTTCTATAGCTCTGGCCTGCACCCAGGCCCAGAATTTAAATCAAGCTATGGCCATGGGCTTAATCAGGGAAGCCACAGATGGTCACTTGCCTTTAGAGATTAAAAAGTTAATCACACCCAGACTCTCAGCCACAGAAGTGGAACTAGAAGCATGGTGGACCCTAGTCAACACCACCTTTAACCCTATAACACAAGAACTTTGTCTCTTCCTTCTCACAGCTAATGCCCAGGAAACCTTTCACATTTTTCCTGTGGTACCTTTAGGCCTACAAGTAGGGCCTTCAGAAGTGCTTTATGCTACACATCCAGACCACTGGGCCAGAAGGACACAATCTCAGTGGGAATTAATTAATACACAGGGGTGTAAGCACAAGGAAAATGTGGGTTTTATTTGTGAGGATCAGGCTTTTGAGTCACACCATTCATGTCTGACTCCCCAACTAGATTTTGCTAACCAATACCATTACAACTTAGTTCAAAAGAATGGTTCTGCTATAGTATATGTGGGCAGAGGGTGTGTTTGCATTAGAACTCCTTGTGAGTTCATTGTTTTAAATACTTTTCAAATCCAGCCCATGCTTCCTGGAATGAATAGGTGCTTCTGAAATTTATCCACAGTAGTGGGATGTGACTTCCAGTATGCAGTCCCAATTTGGACCCAGGAAGACATCCTGATCTCCCCTTCCTTATACAAAGATGTAGCACCTATCTTCTTTGGAATGGGTCTGGAAATAATTCATGAGTTATTTACACACCCTCAGCTACAACTTCACTGCAAACCATCAAAAGGGATGGAGACACATCCTCCATGGTTATTTCACAAAATGGCAAGGAAATAGATCTAGCCAAAGAAATTAAAGATGCAGGAAAGCATTCGTTTTGGGAAACACTTCTTGGCTGGAGTCCGTCAGCGACGGGATTTTTGAATCTAGCATTGCACCCCATAGTAATTATTGTGGGGTTCCAAATTATTTTAAGTATTGCTTTGATTTGCATAGGGTGTTGGGTCAGAAAACAAGTTAAAAGAATGGAAACTCTCACCCACATGAGTAAATATCATTTCTACCTCTTGCCTCAGAACCCCCTATCTCTTAATCTACCCCTCTCAACTCCTTTTTCCTATAAGAAAAGCACCCTTTCCCTCTTTCTGTCTTGGTGCAAATGTTTTCCTTTCTTTAAAAAAAAAAGTAGATTTTTATTAGGTTTTCAAAAAAGAAAGAAAGAGAGAGAGAGAGAGAGAGAGAGAGAGAGAGAGAGAGAGAGAGAGAAAGAAAGAAAGAAAGAAAGAAAGAAAGAAAGAAAGAAAGAAAGAAAGAAAGAAAGAAAGAGCAATACATTTTTTAAAAAGGTCCATTCCAATATCTCATACATAACATCATGATTGCATACAAATTTCTTTTTTTCTGCTTATTTATAATGACTGGCAACATTCTATATTATCCTAATATTTCCTCTTCTAAAACCATATACCCAAAATAGCCGGCAATTTCTACTAATAATATTCTTACTCTACAATAACATATAAAGTCTTACAAACTATATAGTTAACTATATATGTATCTATGCTATCTTACTACCTATACTATATTTTCTTACTATTACATATATATTTGTCCATACAGTGCTACTCTTAATTTGTCTTTATAGCTAGGGAAAAAAGAAAAAGAAAAAAAAAGAAACACCATCTCATGGCCAGAAATTCTCATCAAATTCATACAATAGCAATTCATGTCATTAATAATAAAATTTACATCACATTACTAAACATCTTTCATCTTGTGTTGTACTACTATTAAATCAGGGTTAATTACCACTAATTAAACACTCATTACTTATAATATTTACTTATAATCATCTTTAGAATCTTCTTTCATAATGTTACATTCCATATTGTTAACCGATCAAAATCAATTACCCACAGTCCCATTGCTATGTACCTTTCATCTTTATGGTATTGTACTGTACTGTTATTTTATATTTTATATTACTGTAAATCAATTAACTCAGTGGACATAGATCAGCCAGTTAAACAGTCATTACTTATAAAATTTACTTATACTATTTAACCTTTTTCTGCTTTCTCTGTACATTTATTTTTAACACTATCATGACTTTATGCCTTTTCCCTTTAAAGGTGGAATCATTTCCCCCCTCTCTATAATTAATTAAGGAAGGAAATAAAATAACTGTTAATTCTGTTTTGTCTTCTGGAAAGGTTACATTCTCCTTAGCCATCTCTGGAGATTGAAGATTTGAGAGACTTTCCATTGTACTTTTTGTTTGGTCTATATAGAGGCTTGTTATCTCTATTTGAGACACCCAATTCCTCCAGGAAAGCATCTTGTCTGGGATCCTGTTTTTTAAATGATGACTGTTGTTGTTGTTGAGTATCTTCCTGTTCTGAGGCTTCCGGTGAGTTGTTCTGCTCCTTGTCCTAGCTTCCCAAGATTTTTTCAAATGTTTGTTGGAGAGTTTCTGTTAATGTTTTTATCAGTTGCTCTTTAAGTATTTCCCAGAAATCTTGTTGTGGTTGTGTAGAGTCACAATTACCCAACATATCCAACTCTTTGGGTGTAGTTAAAAGAGCCATCACATTTTGTTACAGTTTAAGATCAAGTCTGGAAAATCCACAGTTTTATAATCTATAGTTTCAGTAGGATTTACTCATGAACGAAGCACAAAGCAAATAGTCTTTTCCCTGTCAAGAATGACCAACAAGTCTTAAGTCACACACGCTGCAGTAGAAATAATTCTGCTTTCAATCTTCAGTAAAAACTTTCGCCCCTAAGGGTATTTTAAATTAAAGTAAGTGCACCTTGACCTGCATTGAGTGGTTGTGGGAGCACATCCAAGAAATGAAGAATTACAGAAGATCAAGACCACATGTAAATTGTATTTAATTGTAAGTTATTTAACTGTTTTAACTGCGTTATGATTGGTGCATTGTACCAAATACTGTTAGCCGCCCAGAGCCTGCTTGCGGGGAGGACGGGATATAAGTGCGATAAAATAAAAAATAAAATAAAATAAATGCCTTAGCTTCCCAGTCTCTTCACAGCCACTCGAGAGAGTAAAGGGAGGTGAGAAATTCCACTCCTCATTTCCTTAACTTCTTGGGAAGATTTTGAGGGGCGTATTTGCAGGTTTTGAAAGCTTAAAAGTTGTGAAGGCGAGTACTCACTTATCAATCTGTTCATCACCGATGTTATGGTGAGGTTCAAAGCTCTCTTCTAAGGGGTGTTCACAGCTTGGCAGGCATGACTAATCATGTCTGCGCAACTCGGTGCTTCGACTTTAAGACGATCCTGAGCCTCAACCTGCTCGTCACAGCTTGTGGGGGGCTCGAATCCTCTGCAACCGGCTCTTCCTCCAGAAGTGTCGATGGGATATCGGGAGGTCCCAATTATCCCCTAAAAAGCATAGAGAACCAGCGATTTTCAGGAGCCCCCGAGAGATCATCTGCTTTGCTGTGCCACAGCCCCGCCTCCTCCTTTTTCCTTTTTTTTCTGTTCTATTCTTTAACAAGTTTTGCAGCCCAAGGTGTTTAAGGTCGAACCCAGGAGCAGTTTAGTGATATCAAACCCAAGGGGTGTGCAGAGGCAGAATTGACCATGGCATACAATTTCATGGGGGAATATGTGCTCCTTGCACAGCTTGCTGGGCAAGGATATCCCAATCAGGACAACTGAACCAGCAGCTTGCATGAGGCGTGCCCCGACCTGGTCAATTTTGCCAATGCATAGCCCCAGCTGAAGAAACGATACTGCCAGATGCAACCAGAGGATCCTCCACCAGATGACTGAGATATGCCACCTCAAACCTCATGTTGCATCAGGCCATACAGGTCTTGGGTTCGGAGCTACAGAGCGGGTGCTCTGGGCATGCAGTCCCAACTGCACTGCAGCTGGGGTGCCCAGACATTCTGCCCCTGGCTCAGCCAAGCAAAAGAGCTCAGCGTTTGTTACCTTCACAGGCTCCTGCACAGCAAGCCCTTGCTTTCTAGCACTCTCTAAGAGTAGGGTGGAAGATCTTCCACTCACCAGAACTTGAATCTTTTAGTCTATGTTATGTGTAGAACAAATGTGTGTTGTTAATGCAAAGAAGGCTTATTTATTTTGCGCCAAATAATTTATTGTTGTGTAAACTAAGAGGGCTTTTTGTATTTGCATACGTGACGACCCCCGGCCCTGAAAAAGCTTGGCTATCTCCATGTACCCGAGTGTTAATCAGGGGCTGGCCTTATGTCGATCATAAGGGAAGGATCCATTAGGGTCCTCTCAGAGGGGTCTGGAGTGTTCTATTCTTTGACTAAGATAGGTGAAAGCCTCCAGAAGGAAGCTTTCGGGTTAAAAAGGGTACGCTTTTGACAACGTCCCCTCGGAGCCACAAAGGCCCCTGAATAAAAAGGAGGAGGTCTCTGTGGTCTGTACTCCCGAACCCAAGGCGTGTAAGGCTTGGTGAAAACACGAAAACCCACAGGATGGTTTTCTGCATGCAAGCCCCCGTGTTTGAAGGAATGGCCAGGAGACCCTCCCTCCCCCAAAGGGGAGAATGGTTAAGCCCCTCCAAGACCAGGAACAGGCTCCGCCAGAATATAATTTCATATTACTATTATTGTTTTTCTATGCCAACCACGATGCAAAATGTGATACCTTAGATGTGATGCCTTAAGTCCATGACCATCTCTTGCATTTCTATGCCATGATGTGTTTTTAAAATGCTGCTAAAACCTGAAGTTTTCTGCCCGTGATAACTTGCGAGCCAGGGGGGAGCCCACTCCCCAATATGTAAAATCCGCTTCTCCCTCCCGGCCGAGCTGACTCGTGCCCGCACCGAGGAAGGACAAGTGTTCCCAAAGTTGTCATGAGAAGACGAGAGGCTTCGCAGCCTCCGAAGACCCAAGACCGAGGTGTTCCTGATACTGTGCCTTATAGATCTGTTAAAAACAGTGTAAAGAGGTGCCTCCCTCCCATACTAAGTAACTCAATAGCACTCTGTGGCACAGCAAACTATCTCCTGCACTAGGGAGAGAAGGACGAAGATTAAATACATGTATAAGCATGAAATTTTATTCTTTTTGGTATGAATGGATTAGCGGTTGAGTTTTTATGTATGAATTTGCATTTTTAAGTTATGTTTTATTAACGGTTGAATGTATTTACGATAATAAGAGTATTTTACACTTTTACATATTAGCGGTTGTAGTATTATCAGCAAATAATTAGTTTTCTTATTAACGGTTGAAAGTTTTATTTTAGAAAATGATTGTTTATGAACTTTTGAGTAAGATTTATTTACTATACTTCTTTAATCAATTCTTACCCTAATAATTGATGCTTAGGTCATACTTGCTTGCCTGGTTGGATGAAGCGAACCACAGCCCATTCGGCATTTTTGTAGGTTAGTTTTTAGTTGTTGTCCCCTTATAGAGTAGCCAGTGGCACCTTTCACCTCACCAGCCTGCTGATTCCTGATGTGATGACCAGACCAATGGACCTGATGGCATCACGCCTTCCAACGACTGCATGCGGGATCCTTTCACCTGATGTCTCTAGGGTCCCGAGGGGGGAAATTGTTGCCCTGCAAGGAGCTTATAGCACTCCTTTGGACTTATGAACTCTGTAATAACTGGACTGTGCAGTAAACGTGCAAAGGGAATGGACTGTGTGGTGACCACTAGCAGATGCCAACTGCCTGGACTGTAAACACGTGTCCACATGAGGAAAGCCTCTTCTTGAGACGATGTACCAGACCAAGGATGGATCCATGGGTTACCTGCAAACTCACCTGCAATGCAGCAGAGATGAGCCAAGCACCCTGGCCATAGACAGTGCACAGATGGCAGTAAAAGTATGCTGTAGAAGAAACACCATGCCATGACCTGAGTACCTGAACAGGGACTCCATGAGCAAACCTCTCCTTCAGCATGCAGGCAGCGTCTCCCCCCCCCACCTTTGTCAGAGATTGCACATATGCTACAACAGCATAGCAAAAGGACACAAAGGGATCAACCAGATGACTTTTCTTACCTGCCAAGCCCCTCAGCCAGAGCCATCAGTGGGCCATCAAGACTCACAACCCTAGCTGCTGCCACTACTGTCCTCTAAAGGTGACCACTGTCAGTAGCCATAGAAACCAGATTGCCCAACCATTAAGTCCCCTTCCTTCTGAAACCTTTTTAGTTTAGCAACTTCCTGGGACTGACCAAGGGGACTGACCAAGGGAGGTGGTCAGCAAAGCCCACCCCAAGGGGGTGTCATATGGAAGGTGGCCAGTGAAGCCCACCCCCAAGGGGATGGCATAAGGGAGGTGGTCAGCAAAGCCCACCCCCCAGCCCACAGGAGCATGTTCTCTCTCTCTCTCTCTCTCTCTCTCTCGCTCTGTCTCTCTCTCTCTCTCTCTCCCTCTCTCCTCCAGACCTAAACCCTGCCCTATCTTGCTGACTCTAGGTATAGCACAGCCTGAGTCTGTCCATGTGTTCTACTGGCTCAGAATACAATCCCATTTTCCCCTTATAGTCTCCCTTATTTTTCCTGTGAATTGCTTCATCTTGCCGAGGACCGGTAAAGTATCACCCCTCAACAATTATCCTGCTAATGCGAATGTCGTTATCCCTTTCTATCTATATTTCTTAGAGCTAAATAATTGTGTGTGTGTGATTGTATTTTTATTGTATGCTTCCAAACATCCCAGTAAAGAATCCATTTCTTTAAAGACTTGGTTTCTGCATTTATTTCTGGTTTTACTGGAAAGGGTGGGACTTCTGTATACATAGGCTTGTGTCCCCTGAGTTGCCAATTGCTCTTAAATATCATAATTCCCCATAGTTATTAATACATTTAGCAATTTGGCTAACACAGCCTCCTGGCGGAACCTGGAGATCTCCAAGGTCAGTTCTCCTGGAGAAAATGGCTGCTTTGTGCAATGGACTCTATGGCATTATACCCTGCTGAGGTCCCTCCACACCCCAAACCCTGCCCTCCTCAGGCTCTACTCCTCAAAACTACAGGTCTGGCCCTCCCCTTATTATTGCCAGCCTCCAGGCAGCACCTGGAGAACTCCAAGATCAGTTCTCCTGGAAAAAATGGCTGCTTTGGGCAGTGGACTCTATGGAATTATAACCTGCTGAGGTCCCTCCACACCCCAAACCCTGCCCTCCCCAGGCTCTACCTCTGAAATCTACAGGTATTTCCTGACCCAGAGTTGGCAGCCCTGTAATTGGCTATGGAACCACTTTCCAGATCCTTGGAACCCAGAAGACATGGCATAGCAGGAGGAGCTTTTCTACCTTAGCTGCCACTGCATAACCCCAAATCAACATAAGTCAGGGGTGGAGGGAACCATAACTGTTACCATGAGGCTGTCCTCCTATACTACCCTCTTGGGGCAGCAAAATGATTTGAGACAGCCCTGCCTTATAGCTAAGCAGAAGGAAATAAACATGGCTTGCCTCCCTCTATTTTCCCCTTCCCTCTGTCGCCCCACCAGCCACAGTCAGGACATTCAACTGGAGCTTCCTTTTAGAGCTCGTTGTATTTCTTCCCACAATGGGCCTTACTCCTAGTTCATTTCATAAAGCCAATGGTGCTGTTTCAGTTATGGGGGGGGCAGTTAACCCTCCAATGTATTTTTTAAAAAAGATTTCAGATTACTATGCAAATCTGGGGCTTTTTCAGATTTGTAGAAAGATGTATCTGTTCATAGCTCTAACATCTGGATTTAAGAATCCACATTTTTGGCAATGTTGAGAATTAGATATATTGATTAGTTTATTTATTGGTGTGTGAGAGAGAGAAGCATTGAGGGCCTTTCCTGTTTTGATGAGAAGAGCCCTCACTTAATAAAATGCCACTGTCCTCTCTTTGGTAGAATGTTAAATTTGTGAATATTACAGAATTTACATCCATGCCACTTTACTCTGTCACCAGGCAAACTTAAATAACAGAGCAGTCAGAGAATTGTTTACCAACTGGCCTATAAGTGGTTTATAATTCACTGGATGTTAACCACCTAGCATATTTTCCTTTAGTAAATCATGTATTATTATTTTAGTCATTGCTCGAGATCATTTGATCATAGCAGCTTTGAAAAGGAAAGAAGAGAAGTTTTTCAAACTCTACGTAAAGCCCTTAGGGCAAACCATTTGTAGCTTGGCAGCATTCCCCTCCCCCACAAAGTCTCACCTTGCTGAAGAGACAGCCATAAGACAATCAAGTCTTTTTTAATGACAATGACTCTAGCCGCATGAGTCATAATCCCTTGAGGTGCTACTGTTCTGCCCAAAGTTACTAGATCTCAATATTGTCCACTCCCTTAATCCCCTCCCCCTAAACCCTGCTCCAATAGCATGTTTTTGGGACGGACTAGTAGGAGGTGGGCCAAGACATGTGACCATCTTAGGCCACCCCAAGAGACATGTGACATGGGGATGTGGCCAGCCTGGCCCAGCCCCCCAAGCCTTCCCTCTTAAAAGGGAGCACCCAGCCATGTGGTCTCTCTCTCTCTCTCTCTGCACCTAAACCCTGTCCACGATGGGACAGAAGAATGAGGGAGACTATAGGGAAATGGGGCCGTGTCTTAAACCAGCAAAGACATGTGGAAAGACTCTTGGGTAGCTAATCCAGAGTCAGCAATCTTGCTGACTCTGGATTACATCTTGCTGACTCTGGATTAGCTACCCAAGAGTCTTTCCACATGTCTTTGCTGGTTTAAGACACGGCCCCATTTCCCTATAGTCTCCCTCATTCTTCCGTTCCATCGTGGACAGGTAAATATTGCCCCTCAACTAAATATCCTGCTCATGTGAATGTCTCTTGATTTTCTATCTAATTTCCTAGAAACTGTGTAACTGTGTGTGTGCTTGGGGTTTTTTTGCTTGTGAAGAATCTTCAGTAAAAGAATCATTTTATATTGAAACTAGCCTCCGTGTCTATTTCTGGTGCTTCTGGAAGAAGGGGGACCCCTGTATATAAAGGTGTTTGTTCCCTCATTGCCTATTGCTATTTTATAATATCTCATATTCCCCAATATTGATGATAATAGAGCAATTTGCCTAACACATTTGCAATTGACCACTTGCATTCCCGCCATAAGTGCATTCATTTAAAATTTAAATTCCTATCTGCGCCTAGCCATTCTGTTTCCTTTGCTTTTGCTCACATCCCATGCACAAACGGGGGCAATGTGCTAGCAAGACATTACGGATTCGATAGCTCCCCATCATAATAATCACCTGACAAATAAAAGCAGAAATATGTAACTCCTGGGAACAATTGTTGGTGGGTAGGTGAAGACACAAAAAGACACAAAGACAGTAAATGGGTATTGCAGCTTAACTGCACAATAATGCAATAAAGGTTTGGGGGTTTTTTTTAATGGTGCTGCATCCATCAAAGGTTGGTGGTTTCCAGAATGAGGATGGTGGTGAGAGGGCGGACACAGAAATGAATGCATGACATGGGATAAATCCGCAGCCACTGGAGTTCTCCACCAAGAAACCGTAAGGTTGTGCCCAAAGCAAAAAAAAAGATTGGTAAAATGCAGGGTTCTGAAAAAGTGGGGAAAGAGGGAGAAAACTTCACGTCTGCGCCCAGATACTAAAATTAGCCTGTGGAAAACTTGAGAAACCACACAAGTAAAAAGAAAGCAACTCAAGATATTTGAGTACTGTGGAATCAGTCCTGGAAGGACATTGTGCTCCCTATTTTTGATTGAGTTCAGCTGACCTTTGCTGACTCGGTTAAGAGGCTCCAATGTTATTCCTGGAGAAGCAAATTAATGCAGTTTTACAAAAGGCCTTCTCCCATCTCAGCCTAGTCCATAAGATGGCCCCTTATTGGTCTTCTCTCAAAATCAGTTCAGAAACTCCAATCGGTGCAGAATGCCATGGCTTGGCTATTCTTGGGAGCTAGAAGGAACGTGCACATTACTCCTATTCTACTGTCACTCCACTGGCTGTCCATCAGTTACCAGGCTCAATTTAAAGTATTGGCTATCACATAAAAAGTCTTTCATGGCCTTGGTCCCTCATATCAACAAGACCAGCTCTTCACCTTATGCTCTGCCATGACAACTTTGTTCATCTGAGCAAGGTCTTCTGCAGGTGCTAACCTGCAAATGAGCAAAATCAGCAACTACCCATACACATGCCTTCTCCGTTGTGGCCCCCACCTTATGGAATGACCTGCCTGAGGAGATCAGGAAGGCTCCCACCCTCAAGGCTTCCTGCGAACTATGCAAAACTGAATAATTTAAGAGAGCTTTTCTACAGAGCCAATAGAATTGCACTGTACTAAATGACTCACAAAGTTACTTAGGCCCCTGTCACACGGGCAGGAAACTGCAGAGGAGAAGTGTGGCTGTTTGCCCCGGGGCAAACTAACATGCAGTAAAGCGATCAGACCTACTGTGGAGGTTCTGTGGAGGTACTGTGGAGGTTCCATGGCAAGGGAGAGGTGCCGATCACAACACACGCCTGCGCGCAATGAAGAAGCGCGCGGCGCGGCGAACTGGTTTTCTTTTTTTGTGTACACTACGAATGCGCATGCTCCGTTGGGTGCGTGTGCGCATCCACGGAGACGTGGGGGGAAAAAAACCCTTTTCCGCAAGGGGACATGGGCGGGCGCCGGATACCACCGGAAACGCGATCAGACGCCCGCCCTTGCCCCGCAGTTTCTGGAAACTAGTACCTCCAAGGTACTAGTTTTTTGCTGCGCTTTTTCGGCAGGAAGCCTCAGTTGTGCCACGGAAGCGCTACGCTTCCCAGATGTGCTGGTGAGATCGTGACCGGAAACTCCACTTGTCTTCCGTATCTCTTGCGTGGCTAATGTTGCGTGTGACCGCAGCCTTAGATAAATTGTTAGGGACTATGGTCCCTACTACTACTAGGATCTTACTCTGTAATTTTTTGTATCATTTAATAAGACTTATGCTTTGCTTCAGTTCTGTCTCTAGATTTCTGATTAGTTCTATAACCCCAATCCTATTGTATTGTTTACTGAATACCCCATTCTTTCAATTGTGTTGATTCACTCTATGTAATCCACCTTGAGTCCAAGTGAGAAAGGTGGACTATAAATGATGGAAATAAAATAAAAATAAATAAAATAAGTTTCAACCAGTTCAAAACACAGCTGCCAGTTTATTGGCTGGGTTTGTTATCATTGTCATCATAGCACTCTGATTTTAAAAGATCTGTACTGGTTACCCATTTGTTTCCAGGCCCGACTCAAAGTGCTGGTTTTGACCTACAAAGCCCTAGGCAGTCTAGGGATTGGGGTGCTCCCACACAGCCCTCCTGGACACTGAGAAATCCATCTCAGGCTCTCTTCCATGTTCCTCCTTCAAGTGAAGTGAAGAGGGTTAAGCACAAGAGAGAGAGAGAGAGATTTCTCTGTGGTTGCCTCCTGTCTCTGTAATGTCCTCCCACTGGATCCCCCCCTCCCTGGCTTCCTTTCCATGGCAGCTAAAAGATACATTATTTTTAAAAAAATAATTGCTTTTCACTACACAACTACAAAGGAAGGGGGGAAGGGATACTGAACTAAAATACAAAGCTAAAGCAAGGATCATGTTACATTAGTTACATCGATATCATAATAGTCTTCACGCATGTAGAAAAAAAAATAAAAGGAGTGATACTGTTTACTATTTTTTCAAAGCCAAACTAATACAAGCATAATTAGCCAGAGTAGGTGCATCCTAGTTTCTTATATATCAAAAGAGAATAAGGCTTTCAAGATTAAGGTATACATCACATCATTATCTCCTGTGTTTGTTCTTATCATAGTTCAGTTTAACTATAAGGTGTTTAGGAGCTGCTTCTCCTTTCTCAGATTCAGAATCCTCTGAGGAGCTGCCCGGGGTGCTTCCACTGTTTCCCAGTCCATGTTCGCTGTTTTCTTCTGTTTGGTTGTTGTCCTCTGCTGTGCCTTTTTCTTTCGTAGATGTTTGATGTTGCTCCAAAAAAATCTTTGCTTTCTGACAGAATCAATCTTCTCTTTTTTCTCTTTATAGTTGAAGAAAAGACCTTCTGGAAATATCCATCTGAAGGGAGTAGAATGTTGCTGTAGAAAGGAAGTTAGATTTTTATACTGCTTCCTCCGTTTTCTTATCTCAAATGGAATGTCTTTTAAGACTCTCGCCTCTTCACCTTTGATTTTCAGGGTTGTCCCATTTGTCACTTTCAGAATTATATCTCTCGTTGACCTCTTGGAGAACTTAACAAATACTTCACCGGGCAGCTTATTTTTCTTGATAAATTGTGGATAGGTTCTGTAAACCATATCCATATCGCTTTGTATAGATTCTGCTTTAAGATCTGCCACTGGAGCCAATGCTTCATGTAAAATCTCTTTTAAGTTCTCATCCTTCTGTTCTGGGATACCTTGAAATCTCAGGACATATAGTGATTTTTCCATTTGTAGACGTAACAGCTGCTCTTTGTCGGAAAGCCTTTCTTTTTCTACAACCTCCAGCCTCTGGTTGATCAAATTTGTCTTAGTTTCAATTTTTTTAAGTGCCTTGACTGTTTCTTCTGTCTTGGTCGTCGTTTGTTTCAACTGGTTCTGGAGAGCATCAAAGTTATTGTTGAGATTAGTCATCTGGTCCAGCAGAGGGTGCAGTGCTGTAGCCAACATGTTTGGAAAATTGGTGGTTACTTCTGGTTTGGGAGATGAAATCACTGAGCTGGCAGTTTCTGAAAGATGTTTCTTCCTAACCACCATTTTATCTCCTTGCATTGACATTGTTTGCACAGATGAAATCCGATTAAGTCTCTGAAAGTCTACTGTTTCTATATGCTTTGTTCTATTCTGCACGATACTCGGTTAGTTGTCGCTCATAGATCGCAGCTTATTTAAGGGGGGTAACTCCTCCCCCTCCTCCAATTCGGCTTGGGGCTTGGAGCGATTATCCACTTAAATACTTGATTAGTTACATGAGAACTTGCACTCACAGTTCATTCTGCAGATTCGACCAAAGGTGGGGAGGCCATTCAAAAATTACTAGATAGCTTGCTCGCTCAGCCCGGCATGCGCCTCTGCTTCCATACTGATCTCGCAGCGGCGGGACCTATCGGGGCAAAGAGGAGCCTCAATTCCTTGGCCATCACCTCAAAAGAGGCACCCCTCATGGCCCAGGCAATGAGCCCCCTACAAGGGCTCGGGGGGGCTGGAATCATCCCGGATCCCTCCACCGCAATTATGGGGCGCTCACATCAGAGTACGATGGAGCGCACCCATCCAGCAAGTCGCTAAAACCAGAAGTCTGCTAAAAGACACATTAATAATTTGGCTGAGTATTCTATTTTTCTTTCAGATTTTTACTACACTGATTGTTTTAAGCTGCTGACTACAGTTTTTATTGATGGTGTTTTATTTTTGGGTTTTGTTGTAAGCTGCCATAAGCACATGTTAGAGAGGGATAGAAATATTTTTAAGTAAATAATTTTTTTAAAAAAATTAAAGTGTTACACTTTTGTTCTCCTACCTGGAGGTGGAGGTGGGTGACCAATGGCATTAACAGTGGAATACAGGCACAGAGGAGACTGCAGCTCTTCTTGGATAGTTTCACTTTGTCATTATTTCTCAAAAGCTTATGCAACAATCAATTTATCTATCTTAAAGGTGCCACAAGACAAGAACTCTTTATCACTCTGACATGCCTGTTTTGCATTCTATTTTCTTGTGGATCAATCTTACTGTTAGATGGTAGACAGCAGAAGGGAAAAAGGGGCTACAACACACTAGGTTTCCAAATAGCTAGTGTGACCATCTCTCCCCAGAAAGCAAATACTGGCTTGCATTATTGCTAGTGATTTCCAAATATATGGGTAGATTTGAGAGGACTTTATGAACACAAATGAGGCAAACTTTAAAATGCCTGAATCTCATCAAAACAATGGAACTTCAGAATGTACTTTTCAGTGGGATGTGACCCATAAATCAATCCTTCTAAAATCTATCCACACCTTCCTATGTTTCTGGTCAAAATGAGTCGCAGGGGAGCCTCTGGTTCATACCTGCAGGAGAAGGAGGTAGTAACAGGGTGGCAGAAACACTCAGACCTTGTCTTTCAGATCAGTTCTTGGTTCTTACCTGAGCAACAGGGCGTTTTGTGTTTTTGTTGTCTGACTCTCTTGTTTCTTCTATTGTGGGATGCTGTGAACTTTACAGTGGGCAGGTTCTCGAGGTGAGTGCTCACAGGCCAAGGCTCACACTCCCCCATCTTACTGCACTCAGCCCTGAGCAACTGCTGAATGCTGAGTTGCAGCAGGGATAGCAGTGGGAGAGAGGAGAGGCATGAGGGCCTGAGAGACAGTAGGACCACCCACACACACACCTCGACACAGCAGTTGGTTTGTGGGGAAGGAGTTAATTTTTTCAGGTCCCACCCACATCGGTGCCATTTCCCTTGTCTTAGTCCCCTATGGTTGTCATTCCCCCTTGCTACAAGAGGGCTTTGGAGGGTTTTTAAAAAATTAAATATAATTAACATATTGCTGTAACTTAAAATCAGTAATTGGCATATTGCTTATTTTAATTTTTAAAAAACATTTGTATGCTAACTTTCCCCCCAGATTGGGTCCCCAAGGCTGCAAACATCAAAGACAGTAAAATGTTTGAACATTAAAACAGCATTTAAAATAAGTAAAAATTCAATAAAAACTATTAGTGCATAAACACATAACACCAAAAGCTCAAGGGCAGCATAACTAATAATTCATTATCGGAACTAACCAGACAAATTACTCCACCAACTAAGAATGGCTGTATACCACCCCCCACAGAATCGAGAAAGAACTATCAATCTGTTAGTCCTTTCCATGGCCTGGTCGGGTGAGGCTTTCCGTATAGTTTAACACTATAGCAATATGTCAGTTGTCAAGTTATATAACACCCCTCCCCAAAGTATGGGAGGAAAGGTGGCCATTGTGCAGCTGGGGCAAAGAAAGCCCGGGGATAACTCTGCTGCAATTAAAACCCACCTCATCAACACATATACATATATGAGCATTGTTAGATCAGGATCCTTTGTCTGTCCTCAAGCTAACCCCATTCTAGAAAGATGACCTTATTTTTTAGCACCCGAAACAAGCCAATCCACATTCCTGCAGGCTTTAGAATTTGCAGTTCCAAAAAGAATAACCCCAAACATAATTTCAGTTTAATGAACTGCTTTCCCCCTTGCCCCAGTTCTGTCTTAAAAAGGAATACTTAATAAGGAGACCAGGCTTGGATTAGTCAAGTATTAAGGAAAAGGTTTTTTTCTTTAGGTTTCTAAACATATTTATGTTGTTCTCTTTTTTTAAAAAAAGAACCATAAGCTGAAGGTTAAGGAGGGTTGGAATAGAGATGGGAGGTCCATTAAAAGTACAAATCCCCCTGAAGCTATGGGATAGGGTGGAGTATAAATTGTAATAAATAAATAAAATGCATCCCTTATATCATCAAGCCTATCTCACATATGCCTGTTACAAGACTAGCACAGAATATTGATGGGAAAGGAACAGAATGTCATTGGTAGAAGAAGGACCCCTTGTGGCTAGAAAGAAAAATGAATGAATAAATGCTAGAAAGTAGTTTCTGATCCATTGTGTTTATCTAGGGACAATTAATGTTTTTTTCTTTAAATAAAAACATGGTTTCATGCACTGAAGTGTGCTGAGATAAGGCTCTGGAGGAGGCAGAGTTTGGTTGTCCTTATCAGCACTCTCAAACAGATCGCCTTCACTTTCTTTACTTGCAAGTGGTTGGACTTGAGTAAACACAAAGACCCCTGGCTATAATTTATATATTATCCACGGCCACTTCCTGTTTTCTTGGTTGGAAAAAAATATTTCCCTGCGCCTGCTCTGCAAGCAAGAATTTAATTGCCTATAAACTAAGGATGTTTTCTCTTATATGGCAAAACTTGGCAGCCGTGGGCTAGAGGGGGAGGAGGGATAGAACCAGAAATATGTTTTCCATTGAACAAAAAGAATAGAAGCATGTCTAAAAGCAAAAAAATTAAAGAGTATAAAAATTAAACTAAATCTGAAAATGAAAACAGATAAAAATTTGAAATCTATTTTTTGCCTGCTTTAATGAAAACTTTATAATTTGAATATGGGATTTCACAAACAGTATATTCAGGGGTCATTTTATAGAAAAAGAGGTGCAGGAGCTTATTAGAATAACTTATTAGCATAACTTATTTTCATATGCCACACCCCCTGATATCACTGGAAGTGTGTCAGAAGGCAACACCCACTGCTCAGGCTCCAGTGGACTGTTTTGGATTGCTAGCTATTGGGGGGGGAACGTGCAGATTGAAGCACGGGGAGAGAGGAGTCTTTGTCCAGACTAAGAGACCACACCAGATTCTTCAAGAGGAAAAGTTTTTTTATTGATGCGTCCAGTCCAGCCAGCACCGAGGTGCTTTGAAAATGGCTGAACCCTTAAGCCATGCAGTTACAAAGATTATATACCATCAGTTCACAGTTTTCAATCATATGTCACACAAGCATAAGCAGTGGAAATTTTACTTTACACCAACACTTTTTCCTGTCACAGGAAACATCTTATCTTTTTGTGCCCCATCTCATCTCTTTTGCATTATAAGCTAGTTAGCGGATATACACCTGTGTCTTTGAAGCTTAACCACAACTGCTGCCGGGGCCCGATTTCGATGGCAATGGCTGACAGCAGTGCTACACTAAATAGGTCATGCTCAGGTAGGAGTAGGAAAGAAGGTGGGGGTTGAGGTCTTGTCTGGGAGAGGAGGGGCATTTTTAATATTTTATTTTAATATCGCTTTAAGATCTGCCCTCACAGAGGAGGGAGAGCTTGTACCTGAAGGCGGGCCGGGTGGGGGGGCTCTGCAAATTACCTGTCTGCTTCTTGCTCCTAGTGGCCTGACTGAGGGCTCCTGGGAGCAGGGGGTGGGACTTGTTGCATGTGCCCGCCCCCTGGGCTCCTTACTGCCGGAGCTCTGCTCCTGTGCGCTCCTGCAGGAAATAACCCCTGAGTATGTTAGAGAAGTACATAAACATACATTTATGAAAACTACGTTCATAGCATAGTCCTAAGCAGAGTTATATCCTTTTAAGCCTAATATCTAATTACAGCAGATTAAGTATGTCCAAACATTAAAGTTATAAAACTGTCCAAAGGCTGAGATATTATTTACTAACTGGCATAGGAAGGTACAAAAAACCATTTTCATGGCATGATTAGTAAATCAAAACTAAATCTAAATATCCAGGCTTGATGCTCATATATCTGGCCCCAGGCTCTGATAGCTCTCACTTCCTGAACCTCCTATAAGATCAGGAGTACATTTGGATGGGTTGTCTCCAGTGTTCCCTCCAGGGGTCTTGTTGTAGAAAAAGAGCTGCCGGAGCTCATTAGCATAACTCATTAGCATAACTTATTTGCATATGCCATGCCCCCTGACATCACCGGAAGTGACAGAAGGCCACACCCTCTGACATCACCGGAAGTGTGTCAGAAGGCCACACCCCCTGACATCACTGGAAGTGTGTCAGAAGGCCACACCCACCACAGGAATGCAGAAATAATTTTATGAAGCAAACATTAAAAACAACAGATATTGAAACCAGCCTAAATGCACCTAATGCCCCCCCAACAGGGGAATTCACCTTCTGCCTAGGTCTATAAATAAATCAATAAATTCCAGTTAGAGCCAAGGGGGCTATAGAGTTTTCCATACAGAATTCAGTTTGCGATAGGCACAGTTATACATTTCTATGCCCTCTGACTTTGATGGGACTATAAAGGCATAATTCTGCAGGGGATTACACCGGTGTGGCTTCCTGGCTACACTGATGGACAAGGCTGCGTTTGAATCCCCCACTCAGCTATGGAAGCCTGGCAGGTGACCTTGGGACCATCACAGTCTCTCAGACCAGAAGAACGTAAGAGAAGCCAATGTTGGATCAGGCCAGTGGCCCATCCAGTCCAACACCCTGTGTCACACATCAGCCCAAAACACCAGGTGCCCTCAGGAGGTCCGCCAGCAGGGCCAAAACTCCAGGAGCCCTCCCACTCTTGCCCCCCAAGCACCAAGAATACAGAGCATCCCTTGCCTCAGACATAAGAACATAACAGAAGCCAATGCTGGATCAGGCCAGTGGCCCATCCAGTCCAACACCCTGTGTCACACATCAGCCCAAAACACCAGGCGCCCTCAGGAGGTCCAGCAGTGGGGCCA
>NW_015170298.1:223162-234684 GCF_001447785.1 Gekko japonicus | reverse complement strand
GGGGGTGGGTGCCCTGGCCTTAGCTCTGGCCGCTCCCGGTCCGGGAGCGGCCAGAGCAAAGGCCCGGGAGGTTGGCGGCCTCTTCCTCGCTGCTCCGGAGGGCTCCGGAGTAGCGAGAAAGAGCGGGGTGGGCGCTCTGGCCTTTGCTCTGGCCGCTCCCGGACCGGGAGCGGCGAAAGCAAAGGCCGTGGAGGTTGGCGGCCTCTTCCTCGCTGCCGGGAGAGGGATGGATGGGGTGGGGGGGATGGGAAGGGCCCGGGCCTCTCTTCCCGGCCGCTACACGCGGCCAGGAGAGAGAGGGATGGTCGGGGTGGGGGGAGAATTCTCCCCAGCGGAGCGCATTCGCACTCCGCTGGGAAGGGAAGGGCCCGGGCCTCTCTTTTCCGGCCGCTACACGCGGCCGGGAGAGAGAAGGATGGACGGGGTGGGGGGATGGGGGAGGGAAGGGAAGGCCCCGGGGAAGGGAAGGCCCCGCTACTTACCCTCCTGCTTCGTCCTCGTTCTCACACGGAATGAGGATCGAAGCAGAGGGTGGGGTTAAGTAGGGGGCGGGGCTTCACCACGTGACCGCCCCGCCCCCTAGAGGTTCTCTTCCGGAGCGGCGCTCCGGAGCGCTCCCCCCCGACTAGAGCCCTGGTTCCCTCTAAGCTGAGTTAGTGTGAGCTAGTTCATAGTCTTTTAGCCTCTGGCTCACAGATTTTTGTCTTAGCTCAGGAAGGATAGCTCCAGAGCAAACTAATTTATGCAGTAGCCAAATCGCCTGCTCACAACTTTAATGCCACGAGCTCACAAAGTACAATTTTTGCTCTCAAGATTCCACAGCTTAGAGGAATCATTGGTTGTCTCCAGCAAACAGTGTTTAATTTGTAGTGGTCAAACAAATAGAAAAACTAGGGCACCCAAAGAGAAGGGAAGTGTCTACATCAGCAGACACACACAGTATACAGGAAAATATGACTAATGAAAACAAGAAGGAACACTCCCACCCCATGGCTTGATGAAAACTAAGCATGCTTCAGGAGGTAGTGAAGAGTCAGTTAAACAAGGGGAGGAATTTAGCCAGCTCAAGGTGCTGAGAGTATATAGATTCCTGGTTATGAGATTCAGTCAAGGCTTTCTGAATAGCTTCCCACTTCTCATAACTTCTCATAGGTTCCCAGCATATTTCTTATATCACCAGTGGCACAATCCACATTAGACCAAGTTCAGTGGTGACAAGGTGAATATTTTCATGCACATCCACTTTAGGTCAAGTTAGGGTTGTCAGGTCTGGAGACTCTGGGGGTGGGTCCAGGGGAGGGCAGGGTTTGGAGAGGGGAGGGGCCTCAGTGTAAAGTACTGGGTTCGTACATGGAGACTCGGATTACGACATGCTAACTAGACGCGTTTATTGTACTTCACAACAAGAGAACACACATGGCCTGGCAAGGGCCAACTATATACACTCCTCCCGGGCACACCCACAGTTCCATTGGAGGGTTTGAATTTCCCTCCAGGGTCCTATTGGAGGACTCAGGGTGGTCTAGGATCCTTGGTCCCTATTGTGTTTGGAACCAAGCTAAGGACTGAGGCCGCAGACCCCTAGTGGCAGTCCACGGACATAACACTCAGCATGATACAATGCCATAGAGTCCGCCCTTCAAAGCAGCCATTTTCTCCAGGGGAGCTGATCTCTGTCAGCTGGAGATCAATTGTAAAAGTGGGAGATTCCCAAGGCCCCACCTGGAGGCTGGCAACCCTAGGTCAAGTATGCATGTGGCCCTCCCTTGATGGAGGTGGCCTGACCACTTACATCTACCATCTCTTATGCTCAGGGGTCATTTCCTGCAGGAGCGCACAGGAGCGGAGCTCCGGCAGTAAAGAGCCCAGGGGGTGGGGACATGCAGCAAGCCCTGCCCCCTGCTCCCAGCAGCCCTCAGTCAGAGCAAGAAGCAGCCAGGTAAGTTGCAGAGCCCCCCCTCCCCGGTCCAAAACAGTCCAGTGGCACCTTCAAGACCAAGTTTTATTCAGGTACAAGCTCTCCCTCCTCTGCAAGGACAGATCTGCACGTTCCCCCCCTCCAATAGCTAGCAATCCAAAACAGTCCAGTAGAAACTGAGTGGTGGGTGTTGCCTTCTGACACACTTCCGGTGATGTCAGGGGGGTGGTGGCATATGCAAATAAGTTATGCTAATGAGTTATGCTAATGAGCTCCTGCACCTCTTTTTCTACGAAATGACACCTGCTTATGCTCAACCCAGTGAACTCATTCCAATGTCGTGTAGCCAAAATAAGAGGAATTCAATACATGTTTTTCATGCCAGCAGTGAGGCATTTCATTAGACTATTTTTCGTTATTTTTGAGTTTTCATTCCATGTGGTCTGTTGAAGCCCTACTCTCTTTAGGGCATATAAAAAAGTCATCATTTCCATTTCTAAAATACTTTTCTTAAGCTGTCTTCACAAACAGTTGATAAAAAAATATGGTAGAGGTTGTCCCCCTCCCTTTTATTCTCAATGAGATCTTGCAAGTCAAGACACTGAATATATACATAAAATATACATGTAAAGATCTGTTAGCTGCTTTGTTGATTTGGTTGTATTTGGAACTTGTTTATTTATTTCTCTTTTTCTGCAGTGGGGAGGAAAAAACCCTGGAACACTAAAAATGAAAAATCAAGCAGTTCTTTGATACTCTTCTTTTATATTGAAGTTGCATCAGGTTTCTGCCTTGCTTTTAACAGCATCTGTGCCCAGCTTCTGGGACAGAGGCATTGGCATCTCCTGGGAGCCACTGGATTTACATTTGTCAAGCCTATTCCTAGAAAAATTAAAAAATTCTGCTTTGTGATGTAGGTGAAGGTCTCAGAACCTGTTGCTAGACACTGAAGTAAGGCTGATTCTCACGCTTCATCTAGTGTTCCCAAAAGAATCAGGTCTTGTACTCCCCTGTGAATGACCCCCTTGGTATGTGCAAATAGCTAACAAAAACAGCAATCCTCAGTGTTCCTCACGCATATTCATAACAGCAAGCTGCTATATACTGTATAGTAGTTGATAAGAGGTACAGAGGGAACTACCCATTTCACTTTGCTATCCTGGACACTCCCTCAGGGACTGTTCATTGTAATTTCCCCTTGCCAGTGAGGATACACACATAAGATAACTTCAGATAGGCTATTCACCTGTCTTAATGTTCGTTTCTCTGACCTGGAAAAGCGCAGGCTAGCCCAATCTCACCACATCTTGGAAGCTAAAACAGGGTCAGCCCTGGGGAATCGCAGTTCCCCCGGGTGAGGTACGGGGGGCGGGGCACATGACGAAGCCCCGCCCCCTGCTTCCGGCCACCCCGCGTCCGGCCCTCATTCAGCCAGGAGGAGACAGGAGAAGAGGGAGGATAAGTTGCTTCCTCCCTGCCTCTCCCCACCCCTGCCTGCCTGGGGCCAGGGAGGGCCTTCGCAAGGCTTCCTTGCACTCCCGCCGGCCTTGCAGGTCCACTGCTGGGCCCCTGATGGGGCTCAGCAGTGGAGCTGCAAGGCCGGCAGCGGCGGCCGGGACCGTTGGGGGCAGGGTGTGTGGCCTTATGACACACTTCTGGTGATGACAGGGGGTGTGGCCTTATGACACACTTCCAGTGATGTCAGGGGGTGTGGAATATGCTAATGAGTTATGCTAATGAGTTCCCCTAGCTCTTTTTCTATGAAACAACTCCTGGATGGGAGACCACCAAGGAAGTGCAGGGTTGCTACACAGAGGCAGGGCAAACTGCCCCCGCTTATCTCTTGCCTTGAAAACCCTACGGGTTCACCATAGGTCAGCTGCGACTTGACAGCACTCTCCACCCACCAGTGTTTGTTAATGAATTGCAATCCAAGTTTTGAAGGGCTGTGTTTCTCCTCCTTTTTCAATGCATAGTACAAATGCATGCAGGGTACAAGGGTATGATCTTGTGAATGAGGTGTAGCAGAGAGCCACTAAATTTAGGGCATATCATAAATGGATGGAATATGGAAGCACAATAACTTTCAGCACACCTTCATCTGCTCACATATCATGATTCAACCAGGAGGGAGGAAGTGGGTACCTTTTACTGGGGTCCTGACCTGTGCTGCAAGCCCACAGAATTTAATTGTGGCTTTTTTCCCCATTCATGACTCTCAATAGTGTATGCACTGAGTAGGAGCATAATGAGGGTGTTGCACCGCAAATTTTACTTTCCCCAGAAAAAGGATACCTGGACTCTGCATATTACAGTTACCTCTTACATCAAAAACTCTTCTGGACGCTTGATTGCAAGGTGTGAAACAGCCCATTCATTAACATGTGCTCAGACTTCAGGTAGCCAGACATGGGGCTGGATCAAATCAGTGACGCACTGACCTCCACAAAATGCTGCTCCTGGAGCATAGGGGACTGTACGAGGAATAACATTGGGAGGGTTACAGAGGGAAGAAGAAGAAGAAGAAGAGATTGGATTTATACCCCGCCCTTCACTTGGAGTCTCAGAGCGGCTTACAAACTCCTTTCCCTTCCCCTCCCCACAACAGACACCCTGTGAGGTGGGTGGGGCTGAGAGAACTCTGACACAAACTGCTCTTTCAGGAACAGCTGTGCCAGAGCTTGTGACTGACCCAAGGTTACATCAGCAGATGCAAGTGGAGGAATGGGGAATCAAACCCAGTTCTCCCTGGGGATGGGTAGAACCTAGAAGTGATGTCACTGTATCAGTGGCATCAAGACATTTTGCCGCTCCCTCTCTTTCCAGTTGCTAGCCAATGCTCAAAGCCTGGGATCTACGAGAGTCCAATTGGCAGACATGGATCAACCTAGGTTTAAATATGTTTTGTTTGTCCTTTTTTTTTTTTTGCAATTTAGTCATGTTTTGCTTTTGTAAGCCACTTTGGGTCCCTGTAGGGAGAAAAGTGGCCTAAAATGCATACATAAATGCATAAATAAATGCATAAAATAAATATGATTTTTCAGCCCATCATTATGTCTGCAGAAGTTCTTGCAAAACTTGGAAGCAATTAAGTTCTCATCTCAGTGTCCAGGGATGCTTTGAAGCCAGTATATCTTATTAATATTTAGAGTCTTCTATCAATGGTTCATTGATCCAGGGTATGTTTTCCTCATATAAAATACAAGAAGGTACTTTGTTCAGCTTTACACTTAGCCTAAACACCTGGCTATAAACTCAGAAAGGAGTAGGAGAAGCACTCTCTTGCCTGCTGGATGAGTGCTTCAAAGTCATTCAGCAATACTATTGTGTACTGAACAAATGTGGGTCTTTCCAAATGCTGATTGGATTATTTATTCAGATATCAAAAGTAGGAACAGTGCTTCAACCTAAGACAGGTTGCATAATACATTCAGGAATTAAGGAAGAGAACAGATAATGGGCAAAAGGAAATTGGAAATAATTGCATAAGCTGCTTTGCCCATTAAAAAGCTGCATCGGATGGACTGTGATGCGAAGTACAACCTCAGTGCTCCAACCAGTTTCTATTGGGGATATTTATTAGTTATTATAGCAAAATTGCACAGTTAGGAAAAAGATGGTATCATGCCCAACAAACACACATGAGGCAATATATATCTCAAAAAGATCAAATTTACTTTTATTGAAGTAGGCTCACATCCATTGTAGTAGAAAGCAGTAGACAAAAGCCTAATCTAAAGAAATTTTTCTCCTAAAACAGCCAGCTATCTTGTCTAGCACCAGATGAATGCAAGTATGGTCTGGTCAGTCATGTTTAGAACTGTCAGCAGGGCCTCTCACAGGAGAGCTCTCACCGAGATGTCTTGCAAGACCATGAGGAGAAGAGGATAACAGAAAAGGGATAGGAAGAGGAGGAGTCAGAGAAACTTCTGCCTTAGACAAGGAGAGGCACCCTCTCCAGAAAGAAAACAATACACAATCTGGCTCCAAGGCTGAGAGAAATGTAGCAGCCCCCACCCCACAATGTCCAGGCATGCTGAGTTGCCTTTACTCCAACACTTCTTTTGATGATCATCCCACACGAGGGCATCCGCAGATATAATTGGCGGCGGGGGGGTGTCATTCCAAGACCATTCCAGCCCTCTTTCTGATTAGTTCAAAGTGTGTATGTGTCAGGGTACATTTTTTAAAAATCAGTACATTTAGGATTCCAGGGCAGCAAGCAGACACCCATGATCCCACACTTCCTTTCTCTGTAGCTGACGTCAGATGTGAGAACCTGACAGTCGCTTCCTACATTTCACTAAAAGCAATACTTGCAGGGGTGTCCTGACAGTGAAACCTTTTAAAAAAAAAATAGAAGTTTTGAATGTTTAATTAGAATTTTTGAATATTATATAAAAAGAGAACAGGGAGAGGGGAAACAGCAGAAGGAACTGCTCAAAAGAGCTTTTATTTATGGAGTTGATAAAGTATGGTCATGTTTTTTTTTAAAAATGTATGTTTGCTGTTCGGCGTCTCTTACAGGCAGGTTGAATCAAACTGTTTCCCCAGCCTCCAAATCTGAGGCAAATATTTCCTGCTGTGCTGGAGAACTATATTCATAACATTTTTTTAAAAACAGTATTTTTAAAATGCTTGGTAAATTTTGTACTAAATCAAAATACTCAGATCATAAGTACAGCTTATTGTGCCAGTCTTGCTGCAGGGAATGTGGTCACAACCTGCTTGAAAGGGGCTCCAGTCCTTGGCACACCTGAAGTATTCAATCCCCATGAATGCAGTCATTCTTTAGATATGCAGCTTCTAGCAATTGTTGTCTACCATCTAGGGTTGCCAGTTCTGGGTTGGGAAATACCTGGAGATTTGGGGGATGGAGTCTGAGGGGGCAGGGTTTGGGGCATAATGCCATAGAATCCAACTTTCAAAGTGGCCATTTTCTCCAGGTAAACTGATTTCTGTCACCTGGAGATCAGTTGTAATGGCAAATTTCCACCCACCACCTGGAGGTTGGCAACCCTACTACCATTCCCTCCCCATGGGTACCATCTTCCATTTGTATTTGATACACATCCTTTTCTTTCCTTCTGTCCAACTTTCCAACAGACTCAGGGAACAGCTAGACATTATGGCATCCCCAGGGATCACCTAGGGATGCCACCACCTTTTTAGAGCTGAATGCAGGCTATTTAAATATGCAAAAAGGGCCAAATGATGATCCCACTGAGACTGTTTCTGAGCTTGAAAAGGTGCTGGGGAGGGTCAAAATCACCTGACTCTGCTACACTGCAGACTCGACTGGGCCCCTTACAGCATTTTTTAAATATCATCAGGTCATCCCCAGGAACACTATTAACATCTAGTCATGTCCTCAGACAACTGGTATTCTTTATAAACATTGGCAAATATTTTTTTCAACTTCTTCCATTTGCTCAGAGTGGGTGATCCCCAATCCACCACCCTGAGCTGATTCGGATGCCAAAAATGAATGCCAAACCCCCCCGAACATTTTTGGTTTTCCCCCCGGCTTTTTTGGGGTTTACCGAAAACTGGCTCTGGGAGGTTTGAAAGTTTAAAGGGCTCTACTCATCTTGTTTTTCCCACTGGTTTTGCCTCTTTCCCATCTCTTGCTCTGGTTTCCAGGAGGGAGGAGGAAGAGGGACCTTGCAGGCAGCCAATCACTGCAATGCATTTCCAAATGCCATTGCACCTTGCAACTTTTTGCAAGGCTGTTGTTGCTGCTGGCTTCAGTTGTTGAAGCCCAGCTACTAGCTTGCTCCTTTCCCAGGGAAGGAGAACTGGCCAATAGGATTTGGCATACCGCTCTCTTGCCAATCACAGAGATTTTTTACTCTTTGAAATCGTTCTGTATATGCCCAGAGAGCTGCAGAGATTCTTTGATTTGACCTGAGTCCAGTTGGGTTTGGCACTGACTGCCATATTGGCACAGGTTCTGGTGGCCATATTGCATGGGTTCTGCTGCTGCTGGCCTGGCAAATATGCCCCCTCAGTTTATGCTGCAGAGGATCTCTAATTTGACCTGGGTCCAGTTGGGTTTGGGCACTGACTGCCACAGTGGCACTGGTTCTGGGGGGCACACTGCACAGGTTCTGCTGCTGGCCTGGCAAACATGCCCCCTCACACTGCCACACCTCACTTTCTTACAGAGAGATTCTTGGGGAGACATTGCTGCCTACCTTTTCCCCATCCCCATAGAAAACAATGGAAAATTGGGGGCACCCTCTTTGGATGCCCCTGGAATTGGACCCCTGGTCCAATCCTTTCAAAACTTTGGAGGTGTTCTGGGGAGAGGCTCCAGCAGCTACAGTACAAATTTGGTGCCTCTACCTCAAACCCCCTCCCCCCCAGCCCCCTGAAAACTTGTTAGAGGATTTTTGCCATCGACTACAATGGCCCTATAGGATATAATGGAGCCGAACATTTTCAGGTATCAATACAATACCGATATTGGTATTCAGGTTTTTTCAGTATTTCCAAAAAAATTCTGCTTCGATATACCCAAATCCAGGAAAAAAACGAATTATTTTTTTCCCCTGCACACCCCTACATGCTAATAGTAATTCTGTCTTTCTGTTACGGGCCCAGGCTGGTAGCAGGGCTGTACATGACAGCTGTGGATGCAGCTCCTTTTCCTTCCGGCTTCAGGTCCCACAGCTCTGCTTAGACAAAATATAAACAACCCTTGTGCAGCCTTCATAGGAGCTCTGCTCAGCACAGGACTGCTTAGTACACAGGGCTATGGAAGCTGTTCTCACGGCTCTCCATCCAACTTTAAAATGTCAGTAGCTGTCTATAAAAGAAAAGTCAGTCTCCAGTAGCTTCATGTCTATCCCCTTGTAGCAGGGACTCACCTGGAAGCAAATTTTTACTCAGCATAGACGACCACACAATTGGCTGACTTCCAGCATGCTTGCAATCCATCGCAGTTTTGTACAGGCAGCTAATAATTTTTGTAAGCATCCAGTAAAGACATCTTGTGTTTCTTCTGGCACTAAACAGGCTATTCAAATATCAAGTTTGGAAGGGAGGCATGTTTATTTATAGGTTCTGTATTACAACTGAGAAAGAAATGGAAAAGAAAGATTGTGTTGATCAGATTGGAGGATGTAGCTGTTAACGTTCTTTTGAATAGGACTGTGTGCCATATGAATTACACAGACTTGAAAAAACCCAAATAAATCTCCATTATACTGAATCAGATCCTTGGTCCATCAAGGCCTGTTGTCTACTCAGACTTGGCAGTGTCTCTCCAGGGTCTCAGGCTAAGATCTTTCACATCACCTATGACCTGATTCTTTCAACTGGAAATGCCAAGGACTGGACCTGGGACTTGTTGCCCTAACACTGAGCCACAACCCTTCCCCAGTAAATAACATAGTATTGTAAGAATTTTCAGATGCTAAGGTCTGCACATGAGGAAAGGTGGCAATGACTCTAGACATGCACAGAATTCTAGAAGGTTCTATCTGTGGCCTTTGCAAATGCATTTACACAGATACAAAGGGATTTAAATTGAGCCAAGATTGTGTGGCTTTTGCAGTTTCTCAATGAATAAGGCAGTATTCTTCATGGTACCAGTTTCTTTTAGTGTATAAGTTCAAATACTTATATTATGGAATGGAAATGACTGACGATCTCCGTAGGCATCTGGATCGGGGTGGTGTGGCAGCGCTGGTGTTGTTAGCTCTGTCAGCTGTGTTAGACACGGTCGACCACCAGTTGCTGGCCCACCGCCTCGCCGACGCAGGGATTCAGGGGCTTGCCCTTCAATGGTTTGCCTCTTTTCTCCAAGGTCGAGGACAAAGGATGGCGATAGGGGACCAGCGGTCCCAGAGACATCCCCTTGAGTGTGGGGTGCCTCAGGGGGCTGTGCTGTCCCCGATGTTGTTTAACATCTACATGCACCCCCTTGCCCAGATTGCCCGGAGTTGTGGGCTTGGGTGTCATCAATATGCTGATGACACCCAGCTCTATCTGATGCTGGGCGGCTGGGCGGACTCTGCCCCGGATGACCTTCATCGGGCATTACAGGCTGTGACTGGGTGGCTCAGACTGAGCCAGTTGAAACTAAACCCGGCAAAGACAGAGGTCCTGGACCTGAGTCAGATCGGTTCAGGGTTGTGGCTCCCTCTCCCGACCTTTGATGGGGTGCCTCTGGTGCCAGCGTCGGAGGTTAGGAGTCTAGGTGTGCGCCTGGACTCCTCTTTAACGATGGAGGCCCAGGTGGCAGCCACTGCCAAGTCAGCCTTTTATCATCTTCGGCTGGCCTGGCAGTTGGTCCCCTTCCTTAATCACGATGACCTGGCCATTGTGATCCATGTGACGGCTACCTCGAGGCTAGACTACTGTAACACTCTCTACATGGGGCTGCCTTTGTCTCAAATCTGGAAGCTGCAGCTAGTGTAGAATGCTGCAGCCAGACTGTTGATGGGTCTCTCTAAGAGGGTCCACATCCAGCCTGTGCTGAAAGCGCTGCACTGGCTGCCAATAGCATACCGGATTCACTTCAAAGTGCTGGTTCTTACCTTTAAAGCCCTTTATGGCCAGGGTCCAGCCTACCTGAGGGACTGCCTTTCCTCATATGTTCCCCCAAGGGCACTACGGTCGGGGAGTCGTCATCTCCTGGAAATTCCAGACCCCAGGGACATTAAATTTGCAGTGATCAGAGCCAGGGCATTTTCGGTGGCGGCTCCTACCTGGTGGAAGGAGCTCCCGGAGGAGATCCGGGCCCTGCGGGATCTTTTTCAGTTCCGCAGGGCCTGCAAGATGGAGCTCTTCCACCAGGCTTTTGAGTAGGAGCCGCCACCACCACTACTCCATCATTGCTATCTATGCACCATCTCACCATTACCACCACTATCTGGTTCCTTTGGGGTGCAAGGTGACCTGGCAGGAGAAGGGATGACAGACTATGGGAATGTTACCGTTGGGATTAAGATCTATCCCATCTTGTGACAAATGAAGCACTGATATTTTGTTATTGTATTTTAGTGTTTTATTGCTATGTTGTTTTTATTTGTTTTAATCTTGGCACTTTGTGCCTCTTGTTAGCCGCCCTGAGCCTTCGGGGTAAGGCGGGATATAAATTCAAAGATAAATAAATTTAAAAAATAAAAATGATAAATTTGCAGAAGCAAAGTTTCTTTGCTCAAAGTTTCTCCCTCTCGCCTTTATATCAATATGCATCTGTTGCAATTTGGAAAACTTTTAATGAGACAGAAGAAATGCAAAGTGAATTTTTTGGTCTGTGCTGCTTTCAATGCCTGTGGAAATCCCCAAAGGATGCAGAACAGCAAGGAGATAGGGCCTGGCTTTAATTGTTGTATTAAAATACTTCCAAGCTCATACACAACCATTAAACGGGCAAGTTAATTAAAATGCCAATGCTGTTCCTTTCATGCCCTGTGAAAGCACTTATTATGTTCCCTTCTTATTGCAAAGTTACTTCAGTTACAAGCAAGGCTCCCACAACCACCACAAAGAAAGAAAGAGAGAGAGAGAGAGGGAGGGAGGGAGAGGGGGAGGGAGAGAGAATGAACGTGTGTGTGTGTGTGTTTGAGTTTGATGCTTCAGCATTTCAGCT